>NW_027140175.1:0-300000 GCF_036365525.1 Heterodontus francisci
CAGAAAGCGAGGCTCATAAATTCAACACAAGTTTTTATGGGTGAGTCTGGCTGGTCTGTTCTGATTCTCTGACAGATTGCTGGAGCTTATCCTCCACGGGAGAGACAGACAGAGAGAGACAGGACAGGTTGAGAGAGGGGGGATTGGGAGAGACAATGAGGGAGAGAAGGGACAGAGAGACAGAGAGAAAGAGAGAGTGTGCCTGTCCTGCTCCCAAACCCAGCATCCGCATACATCAAGGCAAGTGACACAGGAGCCTCTCAGTGACTTAGGCAGGTGAGTCTGAAGCTTGAGCCGGGCACTGTGAGCGACCCGGTTAATCTGACACTCCAGGGACAGTTTAAATGGAGATTTACTCTGTAGCTAACCCGTGCCGTACCTTCTTTGATCTTCTTCGATGGGACAGAGTAGACGAGGAGACTTATTTCTTACCCATTTTAAGTATGGAGAATTTATTCCTCCAAGTGCATATCCAAGAGATAGTTTTAAATGTGATGAGCGTTTTTACCTCTACCATACTTTCAGGCAGTGAGTTCGAGACCCCCATCAGCCGCTGGGTGAAGAAGCTATTGATGTGATTTGTTCAGTTAAGTTTGATGTCAATATTTCTCCAGGATGTCGATGCTGGGGCATTCAGCGATGGGACAATGCTTTAAATGCCAAGGGGAGGTGGTTGGAATATGGGGAGAGAGAGAGAAATGTAGATGAAGTTGGCGACCAGGCGGACATCATTGATGATTTCGAAGGAATAGCCTCCATTTTAAATTTCCAGCAACCTATTCCAATGTGGGAGCCATCACACCGTCATGATAATGGTTGTGGAAATTTTGAAATCTATGTCCTCGCTTATGGATCACTGCGTTAAGGGAAATTTGTCCATCCTATCCATTCTGTCTGAGCCCCTCATAATTGTATACACCTCAATTCAATCTCCTCTCAGCCGACTCTGTTCCAAAGAAAACAACCCCAGCCTATCCAATCAGTCCTTTGGATTTCTTTGGAATTTTGGAACTCTCTGCTGCAGACAGGAATTGATGCAGGCTTAATGGTTAGTTTTTAAATCTGAGATTTATAGATTCTTGTCAACCAAAGATATCAAGAAATAAGGGGAAAAGGCAGGATATACGGTGTAAGTTGGATCACACATCAGCCCTGATCTCATTGAATGCTGGAACAGGGTTGAGGGGTTAAATTGTCTCCTCCTCTTCCTATTTCCGATGTTAAATATCCTTCTTTCTCTCTCAATCACTCTCTCTCTCTCTCTTCCTCTCTCTCTGTCTCTGTCTCTCTCTCACTCTCTGTCGCTGTCTCTGTTTCCATTTCTCTCAGCCTCCATCTCTGTCTTTGTGTCTCTGTCTCTCTGTCTCGCTGTCCGTCTCTTTCGCTGTCATTGTCTCTCCCAATCCTCCCTCTGTCTTTCTGTCTGTCTGTCTGTCTCTCTCTGTCTTTTTCTCCCTCTCTCTATCTCTCTCCCCCTCTCTCTTTGTCCATCCCTCTGTCTTTCCCTTTCTCTATCTCTGTCTCTGTCTCTGTCCCTGCCTGTTTTCTTGGTCGTAAAAATAGAAAAGTACAATATTTTTTAAGCGGTCTGAAACTGGTAAAAGTTGATGTTCAAAGAGACTCCCATATAAAGGGATACGGGGAGTGGGCAGGAACGTGGAATTAAAGCCCCATATCAGACATGACCGGGTTGAATGGCGGAGCATAGTGTGGGCCATAGGTCTATTCGTGCATTTGTGCTCTTGTGTTTTTTTCCTCTATCTCTTTCTGTCCCAATCCGTGTCTCTTCCTATCTCTGTCTCTCCCTGTCTCTGTCTCCCCTCTCTGTGTCTCTATATCTGTCTCCTTCTGTCTCTCCCTCTCTCTTTGCACCTCCCGCTCTTTTCCTCTGTCCCTGTCTCACCCTCTGTCTCTGTCTCACCTCTCTCTGTCTCTCTGTCTCTCTGTCTCTATGTCTCTCTGTCTCTCTCTCTCTCTCTGTCGCTGTCTATGTCTCTGTCTCTGCAGCTATCTCTATCTCTCCCAATCCCTGTCTCTCCCAATCCCTGCCTCTCTCTTTCAATATCTCTCTCTCTCTCTGTCTCTCCCTCTTTCTGCGCCTCTGTCCATGACTCTGTCTTTGTCTCTCGCACAACATATCTCCCTCGCTCTCTCTTCTTCTCTCTTCCTCTCTCCCTCCTTGGACACAAATGCTTGCCACCATTTCATAGTTAATTTTGAACCAGTAACGCTTTTTCTTAGTATCATGGAAAATTTAAGGCACAGCAAGAGAGAGTTTGTGTTTGTGTTTGCGTTTTTGCCAGCCGAAAAATGATCCACCTATTCTAATCCCACCTTTCAGCATTTGGTCCGCAGCCCTGCAGGTTACGGGACTTTTGTTGCATATCCAGACTCCTTTTGAATGAGTTGAGGGTTTCTGCCTCAACTACCCTTTCAGGCAGTGAGTTTCACTCCATCTGCGCCCTCTGGGTGAAAGCATTTTCGCTCATCTCCCCTCTAAATCTTCTAGCAATCACTTTGAATCTATGCCCCCTCGTCACTGAACTCTCAGCTAAAGTGAATAGACCCTGCACTCGATCCAGGCCCCTCACAATTATGTACATTTCAGTCAGATTTCTCCTCAGCCTTCTCTGTTCCAAGAAATGCGACCCTAGCCTATCAAATCTTACCTCTCAGCTGCATGTTTAAAGTGCTGGCAATATCCTTGTAAATCTCTTTTTCACCCTCTCTAATGTAATTACATCCTTTCCGTAATGAGGTGAGCAGAACTGTACACAGTACTCAAGTTGTGGTCTAACCAATGAGTTATACACTTACAGCATAACCATCCTGCTCTTTTATTCTATATCTGCCTTGTTGGGAACATCACTGCAGTTTGAAAATTTCGAACACTGATCCAACACTTGCCCCCAAAACACTCACACTGAACCCCCCATGCTCCTTTTCAAATTTAGTTCTTATGCACCGCCTGTTTTACTTTATAATGTTATCCTTTTTCAACGTTATTAGATGTAAAGTTTGTCCTAGAATATCTCTCTCTCTCTCTCTGTCCCTCCCTCTGTCTCTGTTTCCCCCTCTGCTCTGTCTCTCTCCCTCTCTCTTTATTTATACCTTGTCTCTCTCCCTCTAGTTCTCTCTCTCTCTCTCCCTCTCTCCCTCTCTCTCTCTCGCTTTTTCTCTCTCTCTCTCTCTTTCTCTCTCAGTCTCTGTCCCACTCTGTCGGTGTCTCTGTCACACCATCTCTTGCTCTCTCTCTCCCCTTGGACTGAAATGATTTTATCCATTTCTTGGTTAATTTTGAACACGTAACTCTTGCTCTTGTTTGGAATGTCACAGCAGTTTGAAAATATCAAAGTCTGATGCAACACTTACCCTTAAAACACTCACACTAACCCCAATACAGGACTGTGTAGACAATGGTATTTGTTACTGGAGTTCTGTCAAGTTCTCATTTCACTAACGCTTCTGTCTCTCAAAGTCTTTCATTACGTCCCTCTCTCCATTTCTCCATTTGCTTTCATTTGCCTCTCTCGTCTGTCCTCCAGCTCCCTCCATTTCATTTATCGAGAGGGCGCTCCCTCCACTTTATACATAGAGAGGGAGCTCCCTTCACTTCATACCTAGAGGGGGAGCCCCGTCCACTTAATACGTAGGAGAAAAGGAGCTCCCTTTATTTTGTACAGCTGGTCATGGTGGGATTTGAACGCCTTTCCCAGGCCATTAGGTTGGGCCTCTGGATTACTAGACCAGTAATATTCTTACTTTGCGACTGCCTCCCCAATGGACGTGGACAGTGTTTGACCCCGAATATCACCCACAGTAGTTTGTAGTCTGTAACCCTGAACATGATCCTGAATCAGAGTTTCAAAGTTCACATTTTAACCAGGAAAAGGCAGAAACAGAGTGAAACAGGATTGCTTTTGTCACTGGATTCAGTGTCTTCTGCAGACAGATCAGTTACATTTTCAATAGAAACGCCAGGAGTGAACAAGGTCAATACAATAATATGGAAAATGTAAATGGCAACACTCACAATTGCAGCATCCATCCAGTATGAGGACAGATTTCAGGTTTATTCCCAAGAGAGTTATTACCAAGAAAATGTTATTGACATTGAATTTATTGTGTTTTATCCAACACATTATTTACATTGGAGTCAAAGATGCTGATGTAATGTATTTGTTCAGGTGAATGTAACCAATAACAATGATCAAGGGTATAACAAGGTCAGTGGAGACATATCCCCTGTATAAATCAGGACACATTGGAATAGATCAGCTCCGAGTGCCTGCTGGAGCTGTAGATTCCAGGTTTCCAGAAGTCTCTGCTTCTCACAGAAATGGGATATCCAGTAATGTATCAGATACAACGCATTTATCATCCCATACATGCAACAATTGGAGTTACTGGTAAGCCAGTACCGCAGCTATTAATGGTATTTTTGTGTAAACTGTGCTGCTCTAGTCGGTATTATTTCTCACTGTGTGTGTTACACAGCCGCCTGTTCTTTTCTAACAATTTATTGATGGAATCTCCTCATTGTCGACTCGTTCAATATTGCAGCAGTTGTTTTATGTCTTGAATGGTATTGGTTTCAGTAACCGTGGCATTATTACTGGCTTATTCTGCGTATTGAATGTATATGAATTAGATGATTCGGTTATGATCAAGAATGAGACTATCAGGAGTTTTTAACAGTTTCATGATGTGGATCTAACCGGTCCTGGAATATTTCTGTGATATTTTCTTCAGTGATTGATAATGAGACATCCCACGGTCTCAATGTTCCGAGGGGACAGCACAATGCCCTCCCGCCCCAATAGCATGGCTCAGTTTAACTGGGATTTCAGTGCATTTATTAGTTATCACTGTTACGGAATATTATTTCATTCTATGTGTGTCTGACGCAGCTTCAATGGTCTGGCTACTGAACTGGGTTTGCTGCTGACACTTTCACATAAAGAGAACAAAGAACAAAGAAAATTACAGCACAGGAACAGGCCCGTTGGCCCTCCAAGCCTGCGTCGATCAAGATCCTCTATCTAAACATGTCGCCTATTTTCAAAGGGTCTGTATCTCTTTGCTTCCTGCCCATTTATGGATCTGTCTAGATACATCTTAAAAGACGCTATCGTGCCCGCGTCTACCACCTCCGCTGGCAACGCGTTCCAGGCACCCACCACCCTCTGCGTAAAGAACTTTCCACGCATATCCCCCCTAAACTTTTCCCATCTCACTTTGAACTGGTGACCCCTCGTAATTGAATCCCCCACTCTGGGAAAAAGCTTCTTGTTATCCAAACTGTCTATACCTCTCATGATTTTGTACACCTCAATCAGGTCCCCCCTCAACCTCCGTCTTTCTAATGAAAATAATCCTCATCTACTCAACCTCTCTTCATAGCTAGCGCCCTCCATACCAGGCAACATCCTGGTGAACCTCCTCTGCACCCTCTCCAAAGCATCCACATCCTTTTGGTAATGTGGCGACCAGAACTGCACGCAGTTCTCCAAATGTGGCCGAACCTAAGTCTTATACAACTGTAACATGACCTGCCAACTCTTGTACTCAATACCCCGTCCGATGAAGGAAAGCATGCTGTATACCTTCTTGACCACTCTATTGACCTGCGTTACCACCTTCAGGGAACAATGGACCTGAACACCCAAATCTCTCTGGACATCAATTTTCCCCAGGACTTTTCCATTTACTGTATAGTTCACTCTTGAATTGGATCTTCCAAAATGCATCACCTCGCATTTGCCCTGATTGAACTCCATCTGCCATTTATCTGCCCAACTCTCCAATCTATCTATATTCTGCTGTATTCTCTGACAGTCCCCTTCACTATCTGCTACTCCACCAATCTTCGTGTCGTCTGCAAACTTGCTAATCAGACCACCTATACTTTCCTCCAAATCATTTATGTAGGTCACAAACAACAGTGGTCCGAGCACGGATCCCTGTGGAACACCACTGGTCACATGTCTCCATTTTGAGAAACTCCCTTCCACTGCTACTCTCTGTCTCCTGTTGCCCAGCCAGTTCTTTATCCATCTAGCTAGTACACCTTGGACCCCATGCGACTTCACTTTCTCCATCAGCCTACCATGGGGAACCTTATCAAACGCCTTACTGAAGTCCATGTATATGACATCTACAGCCGTTCCCTCATCAATCAACTTTGTCACTTCCTCAAAGAATTCTATTAAGTTGGTAAGACATGACCTTCCCTGCACAAAACCATGTTGCCTATCATCTCCTTCGCTATCTCAGTGTTGAGCTTGCGCTGCCACTGGACTTTTTTCTTTGGCCTCCTTGGCTCAGGACACAATGGGTAAGCGCCTGGAGTGGCTATAAAGGACAATTCTAGAGTGACAGACGTTTCCACAGGTGCTGCAGATAAAGTTTGTTGTTGGGGCTGTTCCGCAGTTGCCCCCCCCCCCCCCCCCTTGCGCTTCTGTCTTTTTTCCTTCCAACTGCTAAGTCTCTTCGACTCGCCATGCTTTAGCCCCGCCTTTATGGTTGCCCGCCAGCGCTGGCGATCACTGGCAGCTGACTCCCACGACTTGTGATCAATGTCACAGGACTTCATCTCGCGTTTGCAGACGTCTTTAAAGCGGAGACATGGACGGCCGGTCGGTCTGATACCAGTGACGAGCTCGGTGTACAATGTGTCGTTGGGGATCCTGCCATCTTCCATGTACTCACATGGCCAAGCCCTCTCAGGTGCAGCTGGCTTAGTAGGGTGTGTATGCTGGGGATGTTGGCCGCCTCGAGGACTTCTGTGTTGGAGATACCGTCCTGCCACCTGATCCCAAGAATTCTCTGGAGGCAGCGAAGATGGAATGAATTGACTGCACTACATTGTAAAATAGGAAGTACTGATGTGATGTTTTACTGGTTTACTCTCGATCAGTTGGAATCAAGAGTCTTTCCATTTATCTGTTGATTATCAGCTGCAGCGCTAACGTTGGTGTTTTATTAATTAAACAATCCCACATTCTAACGGATTACTTTATAATTCCAGAAGATGGAATTTCAATGATTGTGAGGTTTGTCTGGAAGTAGCTTTCGATCCTGTTTATTGCATGCATTGCAGATGAAGTGAAGCGTGTCGGTGAACAGGTGGAGACTTGTGTGATCGGTAGATACATTAAATTATTCACATAGGTTTCACCATTGAACAACCTGACTCTGAGAATAGAATCATTGAACCTGGGGCAGGTGAACTGAACACAGGCGCAGAAGGTTAGGAATAAATCGTATGTGACAAGTATCATTATGCAGCAGTTTGCAGGGTGTGAGTGCTCCAGAGAGATAGGGAAGGTGAAAAGTAGCAGGGAGAACGAAACCAAGTGAATGAGATAAGCAGAAGCAAAGAGGAAGAGAAAGATGCAGCAGTGTGAATAATTCACGATCATAAAGTACTGGAATGCCCAGAACAATTAGTGAGAGAAACTGTGAGCTGAAGTTGTCTGTTATCAGATTGCTTTCGTTTTCCCGTTGGAATTGATCCTCTGAGTTGATTTCTGTCAGGTCCACATTTTGTTTTGCAGGAAGTTCCTATTCCTTACTTAGTGACTGGATAAACAGAATAGAATCAGTTCTTCACTGATGGTAATTCATTATTTAAATGCAGCACTTTAAAATCTCTGTGACTGTTGTATTCAATAAAGACTGAGGCTGATATCAGAAATATAATTGAATTTATAATTAATTGCCTCTGCAAACTAAATATGTTGACTATATTTTATAAACATGGAGCTGTTCTCCAACACCAATAACCACAGGGATTATCGTTTGAATGTATTAATTGAATGTACTATTGAGATCTATTGATTAGATTTCCTCTAACACTCTGCTGCAGTCTCTCCCTGTGAATCTCAGCCTCTCCTCTCACTGTATTGAATCCTCAGTCTCCTCATCTATTGTTTCAATTTATCCACTTTCCCAAACCATCTGCTCCAGTCTTCCCTCCAGCTCCAACATGTCCGATTCCTTCTCTCCCTCCCAATTGCACTCACTGGCTCCACTTGTAGCCCTTCGAGCCTGCGCCACCATTCTAGATCGTCGCTGATACTCAAACTCAGTGCTGCAGTTTGCAGCATTTTTCCCATTTGGTAATAGTCCCTCATCGGTTCCCTGAACCAGGGCAACAAACCAGCTACTCATCCCGCTCCCCCAAACTTTCCCAACCAACAGTCTGGAGATAGATTCCCAATTAACCCATTGGATTTCATCTCTGTAAAACCCCTTCTCATTTCCCCACTGGCACTGCATCCTCATTCAATACTTCCACCAGATCCGGTGCTGACTTTATTCACTTTCTGTATCAATTTCCCAATTCATTATTAATAATTGTGTTCTCAAACATTTCACTGTGGCAAAGCACTGCCCAGGTCAATGAATCAGTTTTCACTGTTCGATGCAGCAACAAAGCTGGAAATTTCAGCCCAGATCGTGTCAAACTGCTGCTTTGTCTCTAGGTCTGATCAGTAATTTCTCTGCTTCCTTCTCTTTCTCTCTCTCTTCCAGTTAACTTGCTGGCGATTGTGATCCTGTCCCGAGGAAAGTGCGGTCTCTCGAAATGTATCACTGTCCACCTGGTGGGAATGGCAGTGGCTGATTTCCTGGTCGTTGTTACTGATTAGGTGGAATTGTTTCAATGTATTTTCCATATTCATTCCTGAGAACTACTCATGCGTGTTCTCTCATTTTCGTTCTGCTTTCTGCAGCCACAGTTGTTTCTGTCTGGCTCACAGTCACTTTCACCTTTGATCGATGTGTGGTTATTTGTTGTCAGAAGCTGAAAACAAAATATTGCTGCGAGAAAACGGCGTCTGCGGTTGTTGGAACAGTGAGTGTGCTGGGCTGCTTAGAGTCTGTCCCGTGGTACTTTACACTGGAACAAGATTATATTATTGATAATGTTCCCATGGGCTGTGATTATAAGCTGAGCTTCTATATTTCCCCCATATGGGGGGCATTTGAATTTTTTAACCGCATTTTAACCCCTTGTCTCCCTTTCTTTCTGATTTTGCTACTCAATGTTCTGACTGTCAAACGGATTTTATTCTCCAGTAAAGTCCGCAGGGGAATCCGGGGCCACAGCAACGGAGAGAATCACAAGGACCCAGAGATAGAGAATCGCAGAAAATCAATTATTTTGCTGTTCAGTGTATCTGGAAGTTTTATACTGTTATGGATGATACTCGTAGTGTATAGTATTTATAGGCGAATTGCAGATATTGAATATTATTCCTCCTTCCTTGACCCTCCCTTTATCATAGATCGCACATCAAGGATGCTGCAGATTCTCAGTTGCAGCACCAACACATGTATTTACGCTGTGATCCAGATTAAGTTCAGACAGGAGCTGAGGAATGCGGTGAAATACCCTCTCAATCTTATTGTTAAATTAGTGAAGTCATAGAAAGCGCTGAAGGGTTTCAAACACGGGAACTAAATTCCATTTCATATTCCATTCCCTACACTCCCCACAGGACAGAAAGTGTTATTTATATTCACAGCACAGAGCACTGAAATGATTTCAAATCTGATTCTGAGATTATATTTTACTGATAATCTGCCTATTGTGGCGGGACTTGGTCTGCAGAAGATATAGGAATTGTTTCTCAAGAAGGGCGTCATTGCAAAGCTCAGATTGTTTCAACTGAACCTACCCTGGGCCCAGAACAAAATGGACAAAGCTGCAAATCACAGTGATTTGCAGTTGGTAAGAGGGGAGGAAACTGCAGTGAGACAGGGACACCAGCAGATCGAGAGGGTGATAGGGACAGTAACTGCAGTGAGGCAGCGACACCAGCCATTGGAGATGGTGAGATGTTGGGTGGCGGTGGGGGGACAGTAACTGCAGTGAGACAGGTACACCAGCAGACGGAAATCGCGAGAGGGGGCAGTAACTGCAGTGAGACAGGGACACCAGCAGCTGGAGATGCTGAGTTATTGCTGTTTGGGAGATACTCTGTTACTGAGAGTTGAAAAGTTTCCACAAGTTTGAGGAATTTACTTCCGGTAATCTTGAGAAGCTTAATTAAAGAATTTCAATGCAATGTGTGTTAAATGGCTGTTTTCCAACTATGTGTTAACTTGTAGCATTAAACTAATTCATGTTAGGAAAATCATTTGAGTGATTAAAGGTAATGCGTAAATAAAACAACAGCATCAAATAAAACTCAATCATTTACAAATAAAAACTCTTTTAAATAAGTTGTGTTGAGTTTTTCATCACCAAAGTTATAACATCTCTTTTTCTCACATCTCTTTCTATGATCGTACCTTCTCGACTATTGCCAAGAATAATTGAAGTTTTGATCCAATTGTCTTTTCATAGTTAATATTGAATCTGCTTTCAGAAACCTGTTAGACAGTGCATTTCAGACCATAACAACTCCCTGCCTATTTGTTCTCCCCTCTGTTCGTGTAAACAGTCTCTCCTCATGTCTCCAAACTGAGGGAAAGATTTCTAATACAACTAATTTCTCCAGGACGGCAGCTGCAGAGGAGCAGGAACCTCCTGAATTTATACAAGCAATGAACAAAATCCCTCTTAATTCCTTTGGAGAGCAGAGGAAAGAAACGGTCAGGAAGCAAAGGGAAACAAGTCACACTTTATTGCAGCAGCAAAAACTCTTTGTCAGAATGTGGAGGTCTTTGTCGCTGAGCTTTACATGCAGTGGTGGTTAAAATGAAAGATCTTTAGCATAATTTTTGTTCAACAGCCATTTTCTAGCTTCGTAAACCTTTGTAACATTAATGTAATGTATGTTAAGAACGTTTTTTTCCCCAATGATTTTAGGGTAATGCATGAATACCGAAGCATCAAATAAAGTACAAACAATCATTGACAAATATAAGTGTAAATATGGGCCAGAGTTGTTGTGTGAAAAGTTACCAGTTGCAAACTTCTCTTGGCTGAATTATTAACTTGACTTTAGTTTCAGGCTTTGTGACACAGTGGAATTAAAAATCCGAATAAAAATTGCCTGTTTACACTGCAGTCAAACAGCCCTCTCAAGCAAAATCTCTTTGCCAGAATTTCAAGGTTACTGCAGTGAGACATTTTGAGTCATTTTATGAACTTTCTCTAAACTGGAGGTGAAAAGTGAAAGCCATTTAATGCAATTTGTGTTCAATGGCCATTATCCAAACAAGCACCTCCATGATTTAAACTAAGAGCAGCTTTTCTGCACTGTTAATGAGATTTTGGAGGAGGGAGAGGGAGAGAGACAGACAGGTTTGTGTCTGGAATAGTCCATTTGGGATATGGCTGGAATATCCCTCACTCCCCTATTCCCTGTTTACACAAAGACTCACATTGGACTGTCCCATACCTGGGATGAAGTATCCAGATAGAGGAAATGAGAGCTGGTTGGATGAGCTGTACTTTGGGTGGACTGGCTGTTTGACAGATTCTGGGATATATTACTTCAACATCAGCCACCATTCTTTCTTTCCATGCGGCTGATGTGTGAAGGTGAGTTTCTGTGTCTCAGTCTTTGTATCTGTGGGCACAGGTGAATTGGAGCTGATTACAGTGTGTGCGTGTGTGTTTGATAGAGCCCAGTCTGAATCCCTCTCTCTCTGACCCAGTTCCAACCCTTTTCTCCAATTCCCACCTCAATGCGCATGTCCAGGATTTTTTCGCTATGGGCGACCTAATGGAGGGAAGGTGCTAGAGTCCCATGATGGACTGCAGACCGTGTGGTTTGGTGAGTATCACATTTTGATTGTCTCTCCCTCCCTTCCTCCGTCGTGCTGCCTCACTCTCTCACTTTCACAGTCTCTCCATCTTCCTTTTCTGTTTTTATCTTTCTGTGGTTCTCTCTGTGTGATTCCCAGCGTGTCTTTCTCGCTGGCTTTCTCTCTTTGTTTCTCTCTCCCTTTCTGCTTCTCTCGCAATCTCTGTCTCTATCAATCTCTCTCTCTCACTTTGCGTTTCTCTTTCTGCGTTTCTCTCCCTGTCTTTCTTACTCACTGGCTTTTTCTCTTTCTTTCTTTCTTTCTTTCTTTCTTTCTTTCTTTCTTTCTTTCTTTCTTTCTTTCTTTCTTTCTTTCTTTCTTTCTTTCTTTCTTTCTTTCTTTCTTTCTTTCTTTCTTTCTTTCTTTCTTTCTTTCTTTCTTTCTTTCTTTCTTTCTTTCTTTCCTGTCTTCTCTACTGCTTGCTGTCTTTTCTGTCTCTTGCTGTCTTATCTCTATTTCTTTGACATGTTTCTGGCTCTTTCTTTGGCTCTTTCTGGCTTTCTCTCTCTGTGGCTTCTTCTCTCTCTCTTCCTCGTTTCTTTTTCTCTCTTTCTGGATTACTTCCCGTGCCGTGCAAATTCTGGGCGGCCCCCACAAATTCCCCCCTCCACATTGCACCGCTGCAAATATCCCCCCTCTCCCCGGCAAGTTTGTCCCAACAACCAACCGCCCCCCACACGTCATCCTCCTTCGCAAAACCCCCAGTGCAAATTCCACTCCCAAACTGCACCCCCACAAATTTCTTCCCCCGCAAATTTCTCCCCTCCACTAATGTCCCTCCTCCGCAAATCCCTCCGCCCGGCAAATACCCCCAGCAATTTCGCTTGAGACCACCTATATATTCTTCCTAAAGTGTGGCGCCCAGAAGTGGATGCAATACTCCAGCTGAGGCTGAACGAATGTCTTATAAAAGTTCAACATAACTTCCTTGCTGTTGTACTCTATATCACTATTAATAAAGCCTGGGATACTGTTAGCTTTAATAACCACACTCTCAACCTGTCCGACAAACTTCAATGACTTATGTACATATGCACCCAGGGCCTTCTGCTCCTGCACCCCCGTGAGAATTGAACCCTTTATTGTGTATTATCTCGCAATGGTCTTCCTACGAAAATGCATCACTTCACATTTCTCCACATTGAAAGTCATCTGCCACCTCTCCCCCATTCTACCAACCTGTCCTTTTGCATTTCCACACTCTCCTCCTCACAGTTCACAATACTTCCAAGTTCCATATTATCCATAAACTTTGAAACTATGCCCTGTAAACCAAGCTCTAGGTCATTAATACAAATCAGGAATATCTGAAATGGGAGAATGTGCAGGGCTACGGAAAGAAGGCGGGTGTTGTAGATCTAGTTGAATTGTTCCTTCGGAGATACAGCACAGACACGACGGGCGAATGGTCCCTTCCATGCTCTAACAATTCTCTGAGTCTGTACAAATTGAGCTTGTGACTGCACAATCGGGGCATGCGCAAATGTTAGCATCCTTGTCCAACATTGCAGGGATTCAAAAATAGGCATGTGACAGCACTAGTGCACAAGCCGAGGTGCCCGAGTGGTTAAATCAATGGACTGCTAATCTATTGTGCTCTACAATGCATGGGCTTGAATCCCCTTCTGTTTGTTCATTTATGTTACATGCATGTATTATTAATTGTGTTTGAATGCATATTGCAATACATCACTGCAGTTTCCCAAACTGCCGACAGCATTTTAAAATTAACATTCCCAAATGGAATTCTTCACCTAAGTTATACTGGAATGAATATCAAACAGAGATCCCAAACGAAATCCAGATTTGTCCCTCCATCCGTTCCATGCTGCTTTATTTCTCCTGGATTCACATGAAATGAAAGACTAATGAGAAAACTTGGTGAAGAGGCAGAATGTTAACCTTTGCGAATGAATGTATTGTCAAACCTTCTTGATAGATTAAATATGTGAGACATACTTCGTGCAGATAGAGTTTAAAGTGTGGGGTCATCTAAGTAACAACAACAACGTATATTCAGAGAAGTTTCTTATATTCTTATATTCAACGTAATAAAAACGTCTCAAGGTACTTCACCGGAGAATTATGAAACAAGGCATGATACCGAGGCACATAAAGAAACAGTGGATCAGATGACCAAAAGCTTCGTCAAAGAGGTAGTTTGTAAGGAGTATATTTGAGGTAGAAATCAATGTAGAGAAGCAGGGAGGTGTAGGGAGGGTATTCCAGAGATTGGAGCCTGGACAACTGAAGGTGTGGCCACCAATGATGGGGCGATTAAGATCAGGGATGCACAAAATACCAGAATTGGAGAAGTGCAAATATCTCTGAGGGTTGTTGGGGCTGGAGGAGATTGCAGAGAAAGGGAGGGGTGAGGCGATGGTCGAGTTTGAAAATCAGGAGAATTTTAAAAGCAAGACCATGCTTGACCGGGAGCCACTGTCGGCCAGCAAGCATAGGGGTGATCGGGGAATAAGGGACTTGGTGCCAGGTTAAGATATGAGCAGCAGAGATTTGGATCATTTCAAGCTTGTGGAGAATGGAATGTGCCAGACCAGCCAGGAGTGTGTTTGAATATTGTGGCCATGTCCCTGCCATTACCTGTTAGTTTATTATGAGCGTGCCTGAGTGTTCATATTCCTGCCCGCATTGCCTGCATTATTCTTGTGTCTTTGGGGTCTTTTATTATTTCTCGTTATGAATCCCTTGTTCAGATAGTTTCACTCGATCAATCCAATCAATCCATTAATCATCTTAAATGCCTCAACGATATCACAATTGAAGCGTCCATGCCAAAGGGACTGAGCGAAGCAATTGAGCTGCATAGGTGTTCTTTGCATTCTATGAAATAGCCTGAACCAAACTTTCCCTTTCTGAAACTTTGGAGCTCGCTTCACCTTCTGCAATAACTCCTGAACGTTCCTTCTGGTCTCTGAGCCATCCTGAGCGTCCATGAGCCCATGTGATGCATTTGAGTGTCCCTTACCATCTCAGCTACCCCTAAAGCGTCTCGACACTCTCTGATATCTTCTGAGCATCACTTATCCCATCCAATAACCTGTGAGCATGCCTCACATGCATTAATTCTCCTGGAGCTCATGATCATCTCAACCACACTTTGTCTCTTACCTCTTCGATAACTTGTGAAACTCCCTTACTCTTTTGGTACTCCCCACGTCCATCAGCCTTAAAGCCTCTAAGTCCACTTGATAACTCATGAAACTATTATATTCCCTCACAGCCACTGTGGGACCCCTCCCTGGCGAATTCACTGAGAAACCAGGATAGCATTATCAACGTGTCTTTGGAAAGCCTTGCTTCAGGCTACTGTGCGTGGAAACGCCGGAATTAACAGTGCCTGTAAGAAAGTGAAGAGCGAACATGCATCTGAGAAGAGCAGAGAAAAGGTCTGTCTGGAGCTGCGAATCTAAGGCCGGTTTTGTGCTTTCAGTAATACTATTGTTGTGAAACCAGAAATTTCAAAAACAGAAAAATCTTGAAAACTTTGGTGAAATCAAGCAGCATCTGTGCAGAGATATTTCTTTTACCAGGATGTCATTGGTCACTTGGAATGAGAATTCAGGCAGCTCAGATCTTCCACTATCAATACTTCCATGCAGAAACAGTTTGGGTGGAAACTGTGACTGCACTGATTTGAGCAGAACGAGTAAGACAGCTCTGCAAAGCACCCGCACTGTGGCTTGTGGAAAGATGGGACTCAGATGTTGGACTCTTGGATATGTTAAAGAAAGGAAAAGCACATCTAGTCTGAAATGCAATAACAATGATGTTCGAATTCTGAGCAATGTATGCAGAGAGTAATGGATTAGTGGTCCGCTGCTTTAACCTCCCGGCTACTTTATCCCATGAACACAACTCACAATGATCTCTTATTTCCTTCTTTCTCACTGCAAAACATTTCACTTAGGGGATAAACAGCAGGAATGACAGCTTTCAACCACCAGATAACAGCATCAACACCGAGTTGGGCCCGGCGTGGTGTCGGGACGAAGCGGCCAAAGGTGCTGGATTGAGGCTCGAGTCTCTGCCAAGTTCAAATCCCATCACTACTATTATTGGCGTTGTATTGTCAGAAAAACTGCTGAGATAGGAAAGTCGGAATGGAAGCAAAATATTTCGGAACTGACAGCAGAGTAGGCTTTTGGAGAGATGGTCTTTATCAAATATATCTTCCTTTATCAAATATACCTGCATTGGAGTGGCCTGTTTAAGACTACCATAGCGGATTTTCGGACGTTGTGACTGTACAATGGTTAATACTCTGCATAACAACATCAATTCAAATTTGTAAAAAGGGTGAGCTGGCTTTCTCTTTCAAACATCTGCCACACCTGCGAATAGAACTGCAACAAGAAACCAAACATCACTCCATGTAAATGCATTTGTTCTTGATGTTCAAAACCCATTGTTCTCCTTTTACATTCCCGCACTTACACATGTCTGTAGTTCACTCTCCATCATGCAAACCTGCCTCTTCCCCTTGCTTATTCTCCTGTCCAGTTTTAATGTTGATCTGCTTACATTTCATTGACATTTTACTGCGGCCGAGCCGACTCTAAGTTTCATTGTCATTATATTACACCGTTTACCTTGCTCTGCTGCTACAGCTGCTCCTGGCATTCCATTTGTTCCGTTCACATCAATGTTCCTTTGTGCCTTGAACTCAGCCATTATTCTGAGTGTCTTCACAATAGATAAGGTCTGCAAAAGGAGGGCTGGCTTTTGGAAGGACAGCAGCCAGTTTGTTCACAAAATGTTCTTGGAGAATCATCTGATCCAGGGGATGCTAACAGAAGAACTGGGTTTTGTTTACAGGGAGCTGGCGCTTTTGTCTGATCAGTCGATGTGAGTGAGGGACCTGGAGCAGTGTCTTGATGGTTTAGCCATGTTTTCTTAAATCAGCAATTCCGTGAGGAGATTTGGCATACGTATTCCAAATCAGGAATTGTTTTCCCAGTGTAAACTCTTTCCTGGCAGAAGGGAACATAACCAGGGGAGAGATGTTTAAGGTGATTGTCACAGGCTCTATGTATTAGATACTTACAGTACTAAATACTTCTTTCAGTACCTCCGATTGTTTGCGCCTAGTTTTGCCTGTTATAAACACATTCGAGTTTAATGTGCTCAGCCTACGTCTCATTTCATGTTAGCCGTATTAAAGGTGAATAACAGACCATTTCCGTTAACTTTCTCCTCAAACTGAAGATCTGCCTCGAACATATTATGACCACTCATTGATCGCTGCTCATTTGGTGTCTGAATATTAAGACCGCAATTGTTGACAACGCGATCGGTAGGTGGCGCTGTTTCGGCACATGCGCAGATACAGCATGTGCCTCGAAACCGTCACAGCGTGCGACTGCAGCAGCTGCCAGGACTAAAGATGGCGCTGCTCAAAAAAATCACAGATGAAACCGAACAAACACGTGGCAGAATACAACGGCCGGAGTGAGAGAGTGGAGCGGGCCAGGGAGAGCAGCGCGGGGAGACCAGCTGTGCCGGGGGGGGGGAGAAAGAGGGAGGGGGAGAAAGAGGGAGAGGGGGAGAAAGAGGGAGAGGGGGGTAGAAAGAGGGAGAGGGGGAGGAGAAAGAGGGAGGGGGAGAAAGAGGGAGTGGGAGGGGGAGAAAGAGGGAGAGGGAGGGGGGAGAAAGAGGGAGAGGAAGGGGGAGGGAGAGGGGGCAGGGAGAGGGGGAGGAAGAAGAGGGAGGTGGGGAGAAAGAGGGAGAGGGAGGGGGAGAAAGAGGGAGAGGGAGGGGAGAAAGAGGGAGAGGGAGGGGGGAGGGAGAGGGGGAGAAAGAGGGAGGGAAGAAAGAGGGAGAGGGAGAGGGGTAGAAAGAGGGAGAGGGAGGGGGGAAAGAGGGAGAGGGAAGGGGAGAAAGAGGGAGAGGGAGGGGGCTGCAAGAGGGAGAGGGAGGGGGAGAAAGAGTGAGAGGGAGGGGGACAAAGAGGGAGAGGGAGGGGGAGAAATAGGAAGAGGGAGAGGGGAGAAAGAGGGAGAGGGGGGAGAAAGAGGGAGAGGTGTTGGAGAAAGAGGGAGATGGAGGGGGAGAAAGAGGGAGAGGGAGGGGGGAGAAAGAGGGAGAGGGAGGGGGAGAAAGAGGGAGAGGGAGGGGGTGAGAAAGAGGGAGAGGGGGAGAAAGAGGGAGAGGGAGAGGGAGAGGGGGAGAAAGAGGGAGAGGGAGGGGGGAGAAACAGGGAGAGGGGGAGTAAGAGAGAGAGGGAGGGGAGAAAGAGGGAGGGGGGAGAAGGAGAGAGAGTGTGGGGGGGAGCAGCGGAACGGAAGAGGAGGGCCTTTTTCTGTGCATGCGCCATAAACACAACAGCAAAAGACTTACTGGCCAGTCCCTGGACCCGGTGACACCAAGTCTTCGCACGCTCGTTCCCCGCGGCTCTCTACGGCCTCTCGCTTCCGGCCGTCTCCATTCAGCCGTTCCCTCCAGCTGCGGATGCCCAATCCAGTTGCTTTCTCCCCTACCCATTTGCTTTCTCTACTTCTCCACAGTACTTCAGGCGTTGCAACTGTCTGGTCCCTGCATTTTGCATGCTCCCCTCTCCACACCCCTCCCCCTCTTCACCCACCCCTCCCCCTCTTCACACACACCTCCTTTACCCCCCCTACATCCACCCCTCCTTTAAAACCCTGCCTCCACCCCTCCTTTACCCCCTACCTCCACCCCTCCTTTACCCCCCCTACCTCCACCCCTCCTTTCCCCCCCTACCTCCACCCCTCCTTTACCCCTTACCTCCACCCCTCCTTTACCCCCCTACCTCCACCCCTCCTTTATCCCTACCTCCACCCCTCCTTTACCCCCCAACCTCCACCCCTCCTTTACCCCCCTACCTCCACCATCGTTGAACATCTGAAGTTGCCTTCGTTGCTTGAATGCTGACCGAAAGTCTCGAGGATTGTTTTCTCGACGGCATGTTTTACATGAAAAGAAGAAAAGCAAATCAGAGTCAGAGCTTGCCTCCCTCCATCCACTGAAATTACTGTTGCGCACACCTTTTTAAGTTCTGCAGTGAAGGCACCAATTGATAACGTCGCCAATGAAGCACTTATTACCTACCTCAGATGCAGGAATCATCACATCCTTGTGTCATCTCCTGTACTTCCTCCTTTGCTGGAATGCCGTCCTTAAGTGTCAAGGATTGTTTTCTCAAAGACACATTTTACACGAAAGGAAATAATGAAAGAACATCCGTGTCAGAGCTTCCCTCCCTCCAATGAAATTACTGTTGCGCATGCTTTATGCTCTGCCATATAAGCCAATGAATCACTTAGTACCCACCTCAGCTGTAGGAGTCAGGATGATGTAACTGCCCCTATCTCGTGATGGTTCAATACTGTTCTCAGGGAGAACATGAATGATGTGAGGGTGCTGGAAAAAGAAGCACATTTCTTTTGGAATATGAACATAAAGCAGGCCATTTAGCCCAGCTGTTCCCTGCTAGTGGCTATGCTACTCGTGCGTCTTCCCATCCATTCCCATTTAATCCTGCTGACTACTATCAGCATCATCTTCCATTTCTTTCACTCTTATCTACCTTTGCCTTAAAGCAACACTGAGGATGGAGAATGGTGTGGCTGCACTCCCACCTCACCAGTTGTGTACACAGCAAGAGCATTCACATTTGTGCCACCACTGGACACGGCAGGCTTGTTTCTTTTAGTGCTCAGTCTCTTCTTGCTGAATGTTCCCCAAGTGCTTGACCCCTTTGGACGCCTTCTCTGCTTGACAGGCAGCAGATGGCAATTGCGGAGTCTCAGAAGGCTCTGCATGGTTGTTTCAAGGGCGGATGGGGAAACATGTGGCTGTGTGTCCACGTGCACTGCTTGGATGGGTGCAGGAACAGGTAACTGTGTAACTGAACAGCAAGGAGAGGGTACCGCAGGTGGGGGAAGTGGAGCTTTGAACAGGCAGGCGTATGTATGGTCCATCAGATCATTAGGCCAGGCGGTGAAACGCTCAGGATCCATGGATTGTGGCACGCGACTGATGTCCTCCGTGTGGCCACCTCCATCCGAAGGTGCTTCCGGGCAATTGTTGGGCAAATTAATTGGCTCCATCTCATCAGCCAGTCCTTGTGCTTATGGCGCATGCACAGAAAAAGAAATTCCCCTTCCGGTCCGCTGCTACCCCCCCGACCTCCCTTCCTTCCCTCCCTCCCTTCCCTCCTTTCCCCCCTCCACCCGTCCGCCCTTCCCCCCGTTCCTCTATCCCTTCCCCCCGTTCCTCCCTCCTTTCCCCCCGTTCCTCCCTCCCTTCCCTTCCCCATTCCCCCTCCCTTCCCTTCCCTCTTCCCCCCTCCCTTCCCTTCCCCCCTCCCTCCCCTTCCCTTCCCTTCCCCATTCCCCCTCCCTTCCCTTCCCTCTTCCCCCCTCCCTTCCCTTTCCCCTCCCTCCCCTTCCCCCTTCCCTTCCCTTCCCCTTCCCCCTCCCTTCCCTTCCCCTTTACCCCTCCCTTCCCTTCCCCCTTCCCCCTCCCTTCCCTTCCACTTCCCCCTCCCTTCCCTTCCCCCTTCCACCCTCCCTTCCCTTCCCCCTTCCGCCCTCCCTTCCCTTCCCCCCTCCCTTCCCCCCTCCTCCCTTTCCCCCCTTCCCTTGAAATGTATTTTCAGAGCAACCTACCTTGCAACAATCTCCTCTGTCTAATAAAAATGAATCAAATGTCCAAAATGACTAAATAATTGAGATAAATGCCAGACGAAACCTCTCCTCCTTCCATTTTCAAAAACTCGCGCCGAAGCTTTCGGAAAATTGACGCACATGCGCACATGGTATCGGGCCATCTGCGCATGCGCTGCGGTCCGAATTGGCAGGACCAATCCGCGCATGCGCAACGGCCAACCTGGCGTGTTCTCCGAGGAAGATGACGTTCCGCGATGACGTCGTCTGCGCATGCGCAAAATGGTCCTGGCAATCCGGATAGCAGCGCATGCGCAGATGACCCGAGACCGTGTGCGCATGTGCGCACCGCGGCGCTTTCTGATGACGTAACCTTCTCATCAATCACTTTGGAACATTAATTAATTCTGGCTCGTTACTCATTGCAAATTTTAGTTCAGCCTGTTCTTCTGTCGTGTCTGAAGCATGCTATTACAGGCGATAGACATCGAAAAAATTATTGTGTTCATCATTTTAAATCAATGTTTGCATTTTATGAATAGTTTTAATGTAATCAGACCGGCAAACAGTGCTTAATAGCACAGAATGGGAATCAACACAGAGAATGTGATGGATTGAGTGAATTAAACATTGAAATATGAGCTACTGCAGAGAGAACATTTTTAAGATTTGTAACACAGAGAATGAAATAATAACATATGCTTAAAGTAAATGAGCTGTTGTTTATTATTTTAAGATAACGCACAGGAAGAGGACGTTTTGTGCAGTTTGTGCAATTCGAGCTGTTATTGCAAAGGTAAGACATAAAATTGGGCTGAGTCTGAGAGTGTTTCAGATCCAGTGTTTAATTTATATCTCGCTAATCACCATTTTTATATGCAATGTGAATCGAAATAAAACATAATGCAAAAACAGAGAAACGGTCACTGCGTTGGGACCTAGTTCAGTAACACAGAAGAAGGGTAAGAATACATTCTGATTGATCACACAAGACTGAAGTTCACTAGTAAAGTTACACATTGTACCTAGCAGCAGGTTATACTCCTGCAGTAAATGCGGGCAGGATCAGGTGCATCAGACTGAGTGGGATTATTGCTCTTCCTAATGCATTACCTTTAGAATTGAAATTAAACCTAAAATGTATTACCCATACCAGACATTAACATTACTGCTTGTTTTATCTGTGGATTCTCAGACAGCCAGCACATACATTCTCCAGGATCATTATAAGTGGTGTCTAAAAAGGAAACATAGTCATTGCACTCTGTGGGTTAAACTCAGTTCCTGGCACTGCCATTATCTTCTCTTATTATCTCTGTATGTTTCTCATTGTCTCTGTCTCTCTGATTATATGTTGCTTGCTCGGGGTTTTTTTCTGCACGTTTGTTCTATTTGACACCCAGGGATAGTATGTAGATGACAAACAGGAGGGGGCCGTGGATAGATCCTTGGGGGACACCATGGGTAATGTTGCGGGTACAGGAAGAGAAGCTTTTTCAAGTGAAACACTGGCTATGACTCGCTAGGTAAGAATGGAACCAGGCAACAAAAGCCGAGCTAGCTGGATGACAGTGGAGAGGCGTTGGAGCAGGATGGTGTGGTTTACCGTGCTGAACGCCATAACAGCCTCCACAATTCTGGTTAGATTTTACGGACCCCCCAACATATGAGTTCCCACATGGCCCGTCGGCAAGCGATTTTGCTTGGGGTGGAATCGGCCGATAATGGCCTTGCCAAGCAGAGGCCAATTAAGAACCTTAGGTTGCCGATTAGTATGGCCTCCATCAGCCGTGACATCGCCTAATTATATGAGGCACCCTCCCTTCAGGTTTAAGGGACCCTCTTCTGTGGGATATCAGTGGCCAACGGAGGAAACCCACAGGCAAAAACTCAATATTCCTATACTCTGCTCCCTTTCACTTCTTTCCCAACCCATTACACTACCCACACCCACCCCCCCACCTCCGCCCCTCCCCTCCTCCCGCCCGCCGCAACCCTGTCGGGGACAGAAAGACTGCCCCAGTGCACCCGGCCTCAGTTACCAGAGGGCCGAGGCTCCAATGCTGGACCTGTGCCAAAGCCTCTGCAGTACCAGCATTGACCACTGCTTCCGATGGGGCTGTCAATAACGCTGGCCCTATGATTGGCTGCCAATTCTTTGAGGCGGGGTTCCCCGCTTTAAAGGGATGGAGATTTCAGCACAGTGTACTTAAGTGGTTCAACAATGTAAGATGGCGCCAGGTGTGCGGGAGGTGTGGGGCTATGTGAGCCGTCGGTGGTGGTGGGGTGGGGGTGTTCTGGGTGGGGGAGGACTCGGAAAGGCCAAAGCGGTATTCCACCTGCCTTTTTCACCTGGCACCAGGAGCCGCTCTGGTGCCAACAGATTCCAAGCCTTCACACGCCATTCGGTGCCGAAAATTTTCAGAGGTATTAACATGTAAGAAGAGGCTGTGTACATGCAACTTAAATATATAAATAATTGCTTTATGCAGCAAACCATGTCCACCTCTCTCTGGTTTTTGAGCTGTTAATACTTCCGTCCTTCATGCTCGTTTTTTGTTGAACTCCACTTATATTTGTTTGACTTCTTATTTCCATATTTCTCTGCTCTGTTCTCTCCCTTTTTGTTTTTTCTTGAATGTTCTCTGCTAGTCATTTTCAATTGCTACTTTTTCAATGTTTCATTTTCGATCGCTTTCCTCATTCACGTCTTTACTTTCCTGGGTGACCTACTCATCCTCCATCTGACATTATTTACCATGTCATGGGACATGGGTTTCGCTGGCAAGGCCAGCATTTGTTGCCCATCCCTAATTGTCCTCGACAACTGAATGGCTTGCTAGGTTATTTCAGAGAACAGTTAAGTCGTCCAGATTACTGCAGGTCTGGATTCATATGTAGTACAGATCGGGTAAGGACGGGATATTTCCTTCCCCAAAGGGAATTTGAAAACAAAATGTTTCTTGTTTTTTGCGAGAATCGATGATAGTTTCATGGCACTTTTATTAAAACCAGCTTTCAATTCCAGATGGGTTTTTTAATCAATTAATTGAATTTGATTTTCATCAGTGGCCACGGGGTGATTGAAACCCGTGTTCCCAAGGAATTAACATGGGCCTCTGGATCATTAGCTCAGTGACATTACCAGTTCACCACCCTGTCACTCTGTCATCAAGCCAACAGAAGCTCCTTTGGTTTAGAGCTGCTTCAGTTGATGCTCAAATGTGCTCTTTTGCACCGTCATTTCTGAAAAAAAATTCATATGTCTTCTGCAAAGATAACCAGCCTCATTCGGTCCGATGTTTAATCAAATATTACAAAATCAAGCTTGCAATCATATCAGCGCTCTGGACTGTGAATAGAAAATTTATTACCATGTTGTGAGTTCAGACTGTGGAGCCTGGATTGGACTTTAGTGCTAGAACGTGGAAACCTTGACTTTTCTATGATTTAACTAATTTAACAATTAGATTCACTGGGTATTTCACGACGTCCTTCAGCTCCTCCCTGAATTTAGTCTGGGTCACAGCATAAATACACGTGTTGGTGCAGCAACTGAGAAGCTGTAGCATTGCTGCTGTCTGCTCTGTGATATAAAGAGGGTCATTGCTGGAGGAAGGATATTGTTTTGTAATTCGCTGATAAAGGTAAAATAAAGTCTGCGTCACCGATAACAGTATAAAACTGCCTGACATAGTGAACACTAAAATGATGGATTTCTTTCGATTCTGCATCTCTGGGTCATTGTGATTCTCTCCATTGCTGATGCCTCGGAGTCCCCTGCGGCCTCTACTGGCCACTAAAATGTGTCTGACTGTCAGAACATTGAGCAGCAAAATCAGAAAGAACGGGACACATGGAGTTAAAATGTGATGAAACAACTCAAACACGCTCCATGCGTAGTAAGTATAGCAGCTCTGGGAACATTTTCAATTCTATATTCAGCATTTGTTGTAAAGTACCAGGGAACACTGTTTAAAGAGCACAGCATACTCACTGTTGCAATAACCACAGCCGTCGTTCTCTCTGTGCAATATTTTGAGTTCAGCTTCTGACAACAAATGGTCACAAATCGATCAGAGGTGAATGTGACTGTCAGCAAGATAGAACCCATTGTGCTTGCAAAAAACAGGAAATTAACTGAACTACAGAAGGAAATAATCGACAGGAGAGAATCTGGGAAATAAATCACCCGATGTTTCGTCAGTATGGGATCTGAGTTAATGACGAGGAGATCATCCAGTGCCATTCCCACCAGGAGCGAGTGATACATTGGAGAGACCACACCTTCCTCGGGACAGGATCAGAATCGCCACCAGGTTAACTGAAAGAGATAGTAAGGGAAGCAATGAAATTAATGATCAGACCTCAAACTGAAACAGCAGTTTGACAGGATCTAGTGTGACATTTGCAGCCTTGTTGCAGCATCCAGCACTTTCGGGCAGAGAATGGTTTTAAACACAGTTATCAGTAATTGATTGGGAAATTGATTTTTAATAAACGTGAAATTAAATGATCTCTCGATACAGTGGAAGCATTTATTGGGGGCGCAGTGCCAGTGTGGAAGGAGAAGGAGGTTTTCAAAGAAGGAATCCAATGGTTTAAATCCGGTTTAGACTTCAGACTAATGGCCGAGAAACTGAGGGGACAGGGGAGATTTTATCTTTTAATGTTTAAGAGAGCCAACAGGGGCTGTCTCAAAACGTGAAAATTTCGAAAGCCGCTGTGGTGAGTTTGAGACTTCAGATCAGGAGGATGAGGCCGTTGGAGGCAGAGCCAGTGAGTGGATTGAAGGGAGACAAAGTAAAGTATATTAGGGAACTGGAGGGGAGGCTGTTCCTGAAGGGTTTGGAAAGTGAACAAAGTGAAGCAACCAATTTATTCGGTAAATAATTGATTCCATTCAGTTATCTACTCAGTTCAGAAATAATGAAGAGGAACATTCACGAAAACAGGTTGAGGATATGACTGGGTTAAACACACAGGAAGTGAGTCCAGCAGTAAACCTCACCTGATCTGGCAAAATCCTCTTAACTTCCGGGAGCGGAGAGGATCTCTTCCAGCGTGCCAGAGTTTTGAAAGAAAAAAGGCAACCAGTGACGTCAGAGGAGAGCTGCAGGGTGATTGGTTGGTGAGTAGCAGCTGTTAGAATATCTTTTAAAAAAGCGGTCTGTTTTTTTTGCTGGAAAAAAAATCTCTGGTGATAAGGTGAATACTACAAAAATGTTCTTTTTAAAAGGACTTTTGATTGAATGCGTAGAATAAGGCCCCGAGCAGAATTAGTATTTTTTTTTAATCAAGGGAGTAACTAAGTAACTTAAGGGTAAGACATAGCAGGAGAGCTCAGCGCCGTGATTTTCTCCTCCTGCTCTATATGGGAAATCAGGGACACTTCCAGTGTATCTGATGACCATGTGTGCAGGAAGTGTACCCATCTTTCGCGACTGATTACCCGCTCCAGCTGGAGCTGCGGGTGGATTCACTGTGGAGCATCCGCGATGAACAAAGAACAAAGAACAGTACAGCACAGGAACAGGCCATTCGGCCCTCCAAGCCGGCGCCGATCTTGATGCCTGCCTAAACTAACACCTTCTGCACTTCTGGGGCCCATATCCCTCTATTCCCTTCCTATTCATTTATTTGTCAAGATGTCTCTTAAACGTCGCGAACGTATCTGAATCCAACACCTCCCCTGGCAGCAAGTTCCAGGCACTCACCACCCTCTGTGTAAAAAGCTTGCCTCGCACATCCCCTCTAAACTTTGCCCCTCGCAGCTTAAACCTATGTCTCCTAGTAACTGACTCTTCCACCCTGGGAAAAAGATTCTGACGATCCACTCTGACCATGCCACTCATAACTTTGCAAACCTCTATCTTGTCGCCCCTCCACCTCCGTCGTTCCAGTGAAAACAATCCGAGTTTTTCCAACCTCTCCTCATAGCTAATGCCCTCCAGACCAGGCAACATCCTGGTAAACCTCCTCTGTACCCTCTCCAAAGCCTCCACATCCTTCTGGTCGTGTGGCGACCAGAAGTGCACGCAATATTCTAAGTGTGGCCTAACTAAGCTTCTGTACAGCTGCAACATGACTTGCCAATTTTTATACTCTATGCCCCGACCGATGAAGGCAACCATGCCGTATGCCTTCTTGACTACCTTATCCACCTGCGTTGCCAATTTCAGTGACCTGTGGACCTGTATGCCCAGATCTCTCTGCCTGTCAATACTCCTAAGGGTTCTGCCATTTACTGTATACCTCCCACCTGCATTAGATATTCAAAATGCATTACCTCACATTTTTCCTGATTAACCTCCATCTGCCATTTCTCCGCCCAAGTCTGCAACCGATCTATATCCTGCTGTAACCTTTGACAATACTCATCATTATCCGCAACTCCACCAACCTTTGTGACGTCTGCAAACTTACTAATCAGGCCAGCTACATTTTCCTCCAAATCATTTATATATACTACAAACAGCAAAGGTCCCAGCACTGATCCCTGCGGAACACCACTAGTCAAATCCCTCCATTCAGAAAAACTCCCATCCACTGTTACCCTCTGTCTTCTGTGACTGAGCCAGTTCTGTATCCATCTTGCCAGCTCACCTCTGATCCCGTGTGACTTCACCTTTTGCACCGGTCTGCCATGCGGTACCTTGCCAAAGGCTTTACTAAAGTCCATATAGACAACATCCACTGCCCTTCCCTCATCAATCGTTTTCGTCACTTCCTCAAAAAACTCAATCAAATTAATAATACACGACCTCCCCTTCACAAAACCATGCTGTCTCTCGCTATTAAGTTCGTTTCTTTCCAAATGGGAGTAAGTCCTGTTCCGAAGAATCCTCTCCAATAATTTCCCTACCACTGACTTAAGGCTCACCGGCCTATAATTTCCTGGATTATCCTTGCTACCCTTCTTAACCAAAGGAACAGCATTGGCTATTCTGAAGTCCTCTGGGACCCCAACTGTAGCCAATGAGGACGCAAAGATTTCTGTCAATGCCCCAGCAATTTCTTCCCTTGCCTCCCTCAGTATTCTGAGGTAGATCCCATCAGGCCCTGGGGTCTTATCTACCTTAATGCTTTGCAAGACACCCAACACCTCCTCCTTTTTGATAATAAGATGACTGAGACTATCTACACTCCCTTCCCTGTGCTCAGCATCCACCAAGTCCTTCTCCTTGGTGAATATTGATGCAAAGTACTCATTTATTACCTCGCCCATTTCCTCTGGCTCCACACATAGATTCCCTACTCTGTCCTTGAGTGGGCCAACCTTTCCCTGCAAGACACCAAACACCTCCTCCTTGCTGAGAAATTCGTGGATAGCACGTTTAGTGAGGTGGTCATACTGCAGGTAATGGCTGCGCAGGCCGAAAAGAGATGGGTGACCACAAGATGGAGTAGTAGGCGCAGGCAGGTAGTGCAGGGGTTCTCTGTGGCCATCCCCGTCTCAAACAGATATACCGCTTTGGATACTTTTGGGTGTATGACCTCCCAGGGGAAAGCAGCAACAGCCAAGTTCGTGGCACCACTGAGGGGTCTGCTGCACAGCAGGGGAGGAAAAGTGTTGGAAGCGCTACAGTTGTAGGGGATTCTATCGTAAGAGGTGCAGAAAGGCGTTTCTGTGGCCACAAATGCGACTCCACGATGGTATGTTGCCCCCTGGTGCTAGGAGCATGGATGTCTCGGAGCAGCTGCAGAACATTCTGTAAGGGGTGGGTGAGCAGCCAGAGGTCATGGTCCATATTGGTACTAACGACATATGCAGGAAGAGAGATGAGGTCCTGCAAAGTGAATATAGGGAGGTAGACAGAATGTTAAAAAGCAGGACGTCCAGTGTTGTAATCTCAGGATTACTCCCGGTGCCCCGTGTGAGGGAGGGTAAGACGAGGAGGATTCGGCAAATGAATGCCTGGCTGAAGAGCTGGTGTAGGCGGGAAGGCTTCAGCTACTTGGATCATTGGGATCTCTTCTGGTGCAGAGGTGACCTGTACAAGAAGGACGGGTTGCATCTTAACTGGATCGGGACCAATATCCTTGCGGGGAGGTTTGCTAGTACTACTCTGGAGGGTTTAAACCAGTCTTGCAGGTGGTTGGGACCAAAGTAGTAGTCTCTCAGATGAGATAGTTGTGGCAGATTTAGAGGTTAAAGCAAGCAAGTCCAGTAGGCAGGACAGGGAGCGTGGAAGGTCTGGTAGGCTAAACTGCAATTACTTTAATGCAAGAAACCTTACAGGTAAGACATATGAACTCAGAGCATGGATCAGTACATGGGATTGTGATATTATAGCTATTACAGAAACGTGGCTGAGGAATAGGCAGGACTGGCAGCTCAATGTTCCGGGGTACCGATCCTTCCGGCGTGACAGAGGTGGATGTAAGAGAACATAGAACATAGAACATAGAACAGTACAGCACAGTACAGACCCTTCGGCCCACGATGTTGTGCCGGACATTTAACCTACTCTAAAATCAAACTAACTACCTACCCTTCATTCTACTATCATCCATGTACCTATCCAAGAGTCGCTTAAATGCCCCTAACATATCTGCTTCGACTACCACCGCTGGCAGTGCACTCCACGCACCCACCACTCTCTGTGTAAAGAGCCTACCTCTGACATCTCCCCGAAACCTTCCTCCAATCACCTTACAATTATGCCCCCTGGTGATAACCCTTTCCACCCTGGGAAAAAGTCTCTGACTATCCACTCTATCTATGCCTCTCATCATCTTGTACCCCTCTATCAAGTCACCTCTCATCCTTCTTCGCTCCAATGAGAAAAGACCGTCGGACATGCCCTCCAGTCCAGGCAGCATCCTGGTAAATCTCCTCTGCACCCTCTCTAAAGCTTCCACATCCTTCCTAGAATGAGGCGACCAGAACTGAACACAATAAGAAAAGGGTGAACATTTTGATCAGATTATACAATAGGCCCCCAATAGTCAGAGGGAAGTGGAGGAGCATATATGTCAGGAAATCAGATAGGTGTAGGAATTAAAGGGTTGTAATGGTAGGTAATTTTAACTTCCCTAATATTGACTGGGACTGCCTTCGTGATAAGGGATCAGATGGGGAAGAATTTGTGAAATGTATCCAAGGTAGTTTTCTGAAGCAGTATGTGGATGACCCTACCAGAGAAGGGGCTACACTCGACCTCTTCTTCGGAAATGAGGATAGGCAGGTGGTTGATGTATCAGTGGTTGAGCACTTTGGGACCAGTGACCATTACTCTATTAGCTTCAAGGTAGTTATGGAAAAGGATAGGACTGGTCCTCAGGTTCAAGTCCTAAATTGCGGGAAGGATAATTTCGATGGCATCAGACAGGAACTCTCAAAAGTTGAATGGGAATGGCTGTTTACAGGTAAAGGGACGTCTGGCATGTGGGATGTTTTAAAAATTGAGATAGGAAGAGTTCAGGGCCGGTATGTTCCTGTTATATGGAACGGCAAAGCTGGCAAGTTTACGGAACCTTGGTTGACGAGGGATATTGAGGGTCTGGTCAGCACAAAGAAGGAGGCATATGTCAGGTATAGGCAGCTGGGATCGAGCGAGTCCTCGAGGAGTAGAGGGGATGTAGGAATACACTTATGAAGGAAATTAGGAGGGCGAAAATGGGCGATGCGATTCCCCTGGCAGATAAGATAAATAATAATCCTAAAAGATTCTTTAAGTATATTAAGAGTAAAAGGATAGCTAAGGAGAGAGTAGGTACCCTTAAGGATCAGTGTGGCAATCTATGTGTGGAGCCACGGGAAATGGGTGTGGTCTTAAATGAATATTTATCGTCCGTATTTACCGTGGAAAAGGTCATGGAAGCTGATGAGTTCAAGGGAGGGAACACCAACATCCTGGAGCACATCAACATTACAAATGAGGAGGCGTTGGAGGTATTGAAGCGCATTAAGGTGGATAAATCACCAGAGCCTGACCAGGTGTTTCCTATAATGGTATGGGAAGCAAGGGAGGAGATTGCTGGGGCCCTGAAAGAGATTTTTGTATCATCGTTAGCCATGGGTGAGGTACTGGAAGACTGGAGGATAGCTAATTTTGTGCCTTTATATAAGAAGGACAGCAGGGATATAACAGGGAATTGCAGGCCGGTGAACCTTTCATCAGTGGTGGGAAAGTTATTGGAAGGGATTCTGAGAGTCAGGATTTATATGCATCTGGAAAGGCATGGTCTGATTAGGAATAGTCAGCATGGCCTGGTGCGTGGGAAATCATGTCTCACGAATTTGAATGAGTTTTTCGAGGAGGTGACCAAGAGCATTGACGAGGGCAGGGCGATAGACATTGTCTACATGGACTTTAGCAAGGCCTTTGACAAGGTTCTGCATGGATTGCTTGTCCAGAAGGTTCGAAAACATGGGATCCAGAGTGAGTTAGCAAATTGGATACAACATTGGCTTGGTGATAGGAGGCAGAGGGTGATAGTGGAGGGTTGTTTTTCAGATTGGAGGCCGGTGACCAGTGGTGTATCGCAGGGATCGGTGCTGGGCCCTCTGTTGTTTGTCATATTTATTAATGACTTGAATGAGAATGTAAGGGGCATGATGAGTATGTTTGCAGATGACACCAAAATTGGTGGTGCAGTGGACAGTGAAGAAGGTTGTCTAAGGTCACAACAGGATATAGATCAACTGAGAAAGTGGGCAAGGGAGTGGCAATGGAGCTTAATGCAGACAAGTGTGAAGTGATGCATTATGGGAAGTTAAACCAGGGCAGGTCATATGCAGTGAATGGCAGGGCCCTGGGGAGTGTTCTTGAGCAGCGAGATCTTGGGGTGCAAGTGCATAGTTCCCTGAAAGTGGCAACACAGGTAGACAGGGTGTTGAAGAAGGCAGATAGCATGCTTGCCTTCATCGACCGAGGCACTGAGTGCAAGAGTTGGGACGTCATGTTACAGTTGTGCATAACGTTGGTTGGGCTGCATTTGGAGTACTATGTGTAGTTCTGGTCACCACACTACAGGAAAGATGTGATTAAGCTAGAGAGTTTGCAGAAGCGATTCACAAGGATGTTGCCTGGTTTGGAGGGCTTGAGTTATGAAGAGAGATTGGATAGGTTGGCTCTGTTTTCCCTGGAGCGAAGGAGGCTGAGAGGAGACATGATAGTGGTATATAAAATTATGAGAGGCATAGATAGGGTAAATAGCCAGAAGCTGTTTCCCATGGTAGGGGTGACTAAAACTAGAGGGCATAGATTTAAGGTGAGAGGGAGGACGTTTAAAGGGGATCAAAGGGGAAAATTTTTCACACAAAGAATAGTGGGTATCTGGAATGAGCTGCCACACGAGGTGGTGGAGGCAGTGACAGCAGCGACATTTAAGAGGCATCTGGACAGGGACTTGAATGAGCAAGGCATAGAAGGATATGGAATTAATGCAGGCAGGTGTGATTAGTATAGATAGGCATTATGGTCGGCATGGACGCGGTGGGCCAAAGGGCCTGTTTCGATGCTGTACGACTCCTTGTCTCATCATATCTTCAACTCCCGGTTTCACTGTAATCGTTCCGTTTCTTCCTCTCCATTTCTGCTTGTTTGCTGTCTCTCTCAGACAACTTCTCTATCTATCCTCAGCTCGTACTCTTTCCAATCGCTTCTCCAGATTATCCAAGCGTCCACATGTTCACTCAACATGATCGGTGAGGTTACCCACCCTCCACAATCCAGCCTGAGTATAACTCAGAATGTTCTGATAAAAGGGCACGGACCTGGAAAGTTAACTTTTGTTTCTCCCTACACATATGCTGACAGATCTGTTGTGTATTTACAGCACTTTCAGTTTTTATTTCAGATTTCCAGCATCTGCAGTATTTTACTTTTATTTACATATCCAACGCAATCTCTATGGATGGGTCATAATTGTCGTTTATCTAACATTGTCAGGACTGAATACATCACCTTTATTCCAATCCAGAAACTGTATCCCAGGAATCCATTCCAATCCACATGATGACTGCTGTCTCTGAGCACACTATCTGAACCCAGGTTATGCTTGATACTCATTGTTACGACCGAGGCTGGAGGTGTGCACTGTTAATTTAGTCCGCCACTGCATAGGTCACAGCATATTATTTATTTTTTCCCAATTTCTGACAGTCAACTATATTCCCCAGAATAGAACGCATTGACCATGTTTCTTTACTGAACAGCAAAGTTAACAGTTTATTATGGAACAAGTCTTAACTAGTAGTGAAGTAAAAAAGTATCGCAGATATCATATTTTTAAAAATCCAACATTAAGATTTATAAAGGTCACCATTTCTAAATTAACTCTTCACACACGCACATATCTACACACACAGAGCGCGACACACACACACAAACATATACAAACGATATTAAGATCACATCTCTATTAGAGACAAAAATCACACTCGGGCAGATAACTTGCCCTCAAAAAATTATATAAATCGCAGATGAGAAACAATGCAACATATTGGCTCAAAGACCAACCTCCGAGCACACGCAGGCAAGATCTTCAGGATCTTGCGCAATTAGTTGTCTTCAGGTGGCATTGAAAAGGATTTTAGGAGGCCTTCTTGCAATACAGGAAACAAGAAGAATTGATACGTTGAACTTCATGGAGTTATTTTGGGAATTGCGAGAAAACGAGCTGGGTTGTGGACTTCTGTTTGCCCTTAAACTTTTCCCCTTCTTCTGCAGAAACTTGAGTTTAGTCTCCTTCTAGAAGGTATCACACACACATACATGTAGTGACTGACAACCAGAAGGCTTGCTCTCTGTTGCTACTGGGCTAATCCAATCAGAGGAGTACTTGTCACTTTTATGCCCCTATTACCAGGGCTTCTGCTCATCTTTAACCCAAGCCATGTGACAAACAGTAACACTGTTGCCAATCCCGCTTCCTCAGTCCTCTTGATAAAAAAACAATCTGACAGTATTTTTTAGCTCGACTATAATTTTGTAAAAATATATGTTTGACAAATAGAGTCACGTTCATAACACCATGTGTCACGCCGTAACAGTTATCCCCTCCTTCCACATCACAGTATCACGATTCTTTCTTCCACACTTGTCTCAGTCCATCAGACATTGAAACGTACAGCCATGCCATGTCTCATCCAGACTCGAATGTACCAATTGTCACCTGGCTGACGGCCCTTCCCCAACGCCCATTTCCTTGTGGATCCAACGCTCTGCTGCTTTTATCCTATGCCAGACCAGGGTCATCTCAAAATCAGTGCTCTATTTGCTGACCAGCATTGCATGGGGAACCCCAACACCTCCAGTTTATTTACTTTTTCCTTCCTTGCATTTCAAACCGTTAAAACCTCATCTATCCCTATTCATTCCGTCCACTGCATTGCACTTAAGGCCGGGTCGAAACGAAACTCTACCCGAGTCCAAGATAACCTCGAAAGAGCCCGACCTGGCCCGGATCCTTCCTTATTTTTCCCGCGCCTGACATGGCCATCAGTTAATCTATCTTCCGTTTTCCCTTGGTCACTTATCTGCACAAGCTTAAGAAAACTGCAAGAAAACCAACTTTCAGGTCCAGAAAGTGCATTAACATTGGAGCCACTTACCTGAGGTGGTGACAGAGTCGGGTTGCGTCGGGTTCGGGTCTGATAGCCATGCTCTACATTGTTCCCTCAATTCTTAATCTGGTTACCTCAAAAAATCCATCAACCTCAGTTTTGTAATTTTAATTTGTACACTATTTATCTTTTTTTTTAAATGTAAATCCATTCATGGTATGTCAGCTTCGCTGGCCAGGCCAGCATTTATTATCCATCCGTAATTGCCCTTGAGAAGGTGGTGGTGAGCTACCTTCTTGAACCGCTGCAGTCCATGTGAGGTAGGTACACCCACAGTGCTGTTCGGAAGTGAGTTCTAGAATTATGACCCAGCGACAGTGAATGAATGGTGATATAGTTCCAAGTTAGGATGGTGTCTAACTTGGAGGGGAACTTGCAGGTGGCGGTGTTACCATGCATCTGCTGACCTTATCCTGCTTACTGGCAGAGGTCGCGGATTTGGAAGGTGCTGTCTGAGGAGCCTTGGTGCATTGCTGCAGTGCATCCTGTAGATGGTGCACACTGCTGCCACTGTGTGTCGGTGATGGAGGGAGTGAATGTTTGTAGATGGGGTGCCAATCAAGCGGGCTGCTTTGTCCTGGATGGTATAGAACTCTTTGAATGTTGTTATAGATGCAACCATCCAGGAAAGTGGAGAGCATTCAATCACAGCCCTGACTTGTGCCTTGTCGATGGTGATAAGGCTTTGGGGAGTCAGGAGGTGAGTTACTCCCCGCAGGATTCCTAGCCTCTGACCTGCTCTTGCAGCCACCGTATTTACGTGGCTACTCCAGTTCAGTTTCTGGTAAATGGTAGCCCCTCGGATGTTGACAGTGGGGGATTCAGCGTTGGTAATGCCATTGAATGTCAAGGGGCGATAATTGGATTCTCTCTTCTTGGAGATGGTCATTGCCTGGCGCTTGTGTGGCGCAAATGTGACTTGCCACTTATCAGCCGAAACCTGGATATTGTCCAGGACTTGTTGCGTTTCTACACGGACTGCTTCAGTATCTGAGGAGTCGCGAATGGTTCTGAACATTGTGCTTTCATCAGCGAACATCCCCAATTCTCACCTTATGATTGAAGAAAGGCCATTGATGAAGCAGCTGAAGATGATTGGGCCTGGCACAATACCCTGAGCAAAACTTACAAGGATGTTCAGGAGCTCAGATGATTCACCTCCAACAATCACATCCATCTTCCATTGCATTAGCTATGACTGCAACCAGCGAACAGTTTTCCCCCTGATTCCCATTGACATCAGTTTTGCTGGGGATTCTTATTGCCATACCCGGTCAACTTGCCTTGATGTCAAGAGCAGTCACTTTCACCTCACCTCTTGAGTTCAGCTCTTTTGCCCATGCTTGAACCAAGGCTGCAATGAGGTCAGGAGTTGAGTGGCCCTGGTGGAACCCAAACTGAACGTCACTGAACAGGTTATTGCGAAGCAAGTGCCATTTGATGGCACTGTCGATGACACCTTCCATCACTTTACTGATGATTGAGAGTAGACTGATGGGTCGGTAATTGGCCGGGTTAGACTTGTCCTGCTTTATGTGCACAGGACATACCAGGAATATTTTTCACATTGCCGGGTAGATGCCAGTGTTGTAGCTGAAGTGGAACAGCTTGGCTAGGGTTGCAGAATGTTCTGGAGCACAGGTCTTCAGTACTATTGTCGGAATATTGTCAGGGCCCACAGCCTTTGTCGTAGCCGCTGCCTTCAGTCATTTCTTGATATCCCACAGAGTGAATGGAATTGGCTGAAGTCTAGCATTTGTGGTGCTGAGGACTTCAAAAGGAGGCCGAGATGGATCATCAACTCGGCACTTATGGCCGAAGATTGTTGCAAATGCTTCAGCCTTATCTTTCGTACAGATGTGCGGGGCTCCCCCATCATTGAGGATGGGGATATTTATAACGCCACCTCCTCCAGTTAGTTGTTTACTTGTCCATTACCATTCACGGCAGGATTGCAGAGCTTAGATCTGATCCATTGGTTATGGGGTCGCTTAGCTCTGCCTGTCACATGCTGCTTACACAGTTTGGCAGGCAGGTAGTCCTTGGTCGTAGTTTCACCAGGTTGACACCTCATTTTGAGGTATGCCTGGTGCTGTTCTTGGCATGGCCTCCTGCACTCTTCATTGAACCAGAGTTCGTCCCCCGACTTGATGGTAATGGTAGAGTGGGGAATATGCGGGAACATGAGGTTACAGTTTGTGGTAGAGTGCAATTCTGCTGCTGATGCTGGCCCACAATGCACAGTTTAACATTGCTCGATCTTTTCGAAATCTATCCCATTTAGCACGGTGGTCGTGCCATACAACACCAAGGAGGGTATCCTCATTGTGAAGGCGGGACATCGGCTCCACAAGGACTGTGCGGTGGCCACTCCCCCCAGTACTTTCGTGGGCAGATGCAACTGCAGCAGACAGATTGGTGAAGACGATGTCTAGTCTGTCCTTTTTTTTCCTCGTGTTGGTTCCCTCACCATCTGCCGCATACCCAATCTAGCAGCTATGTCCTTAAGTATTCGGTCAGTAGTGGTGCTACCGAGTCACTCTTGGTGATGGACTTTGCAATCCTCCACTCCGAGTTCATTCCACACACTTGCCATCCTCAGTGCTTCCTCCAACATGGAGCAGTACTGCTACAACAGCTGAGGGCGGGTGGGAGCAGTGGGTGGTAATCAGCAGGAGGCTTCCTGGCCCATGTTTGACCTGAGGCCATGAGACTTCATGGCGTCCAGAGTTGATGTTAAGGACTCCCAGGGCAACACCCTCCCGATTTTATACCACTGTCCTGCCGAAAGGACATTAGTGAAACAGATGGGTTTTTACAATAATCGACAATGGTTTCATGGGCATCATTAGACTTGCTTTTAATTCCATATTCATTAATTGAATTCAAATTCTCCTCTTGTTGCAATGGGATTTGAACACATGTCCCCCGAGCAACAGCCTGGGTCTCTGGGTTACTAGTCTGGTGACAATACCATGACGCCACAGCGAACTTCTCAGCTTGTCCCCCGCTCCCAGCTTCTCACATTTAAGAATGTATTCTGATATATCTCTCTTTGATACAAGGTGGATGACCTCGTAACACCTCACATAAAACTCCATTAACTTAACAAATCATTTAAACTATCGACAGACATTTGCACATTTTTATTTTCATCTTCACTATGTACTTAGTCACTAAACCTATGGTCTTCTGCAATCTTAGTTGTACAGCCCTCGAAACCTTAATTCAAGTTATCTAGAAATACAGTAAAATGCTCCGCCCCCAGTCCAAATCACTGGGAGACACCGATAATTGCATCCTGTATTGGATTGCTTCCTTGATTTAATTCAAATTGTTACGTTAAAAACCAAAGTACACAAGTATCTTATATAACGATATAAATTTCGTTGTTTAATAACACATCGCATAAAGTGATTCCAATATGTGTACCTTTCATGAATTATTATACAGTGGTTGTCTGCATGGAATGCAAAGATGAAAGGAAGAATTAGTGTAAGCATTGTGAATAAAATACCGTATGTATACATAATGAAATTTGTTTGACCTCGTCGTGTGCACATCCCACAAGTATACAGGACATTGATAAACCCAGTTAGGGTGGACACTCATTCCCATAACTTGCACTGTTAAATCTGTCTACAATACAGCGAATAACCGGGCCAGGTTAGTACCACAACTCCTGATGATCTGATACCTGCTCTTAGAACGTTGGTGGGAACACACCGAAGCAACTGTGTACATTTTGCTCTCCTTATTTAAGTACGAATAAACATGGATTGGGGGAGGTTCAGAGAAGCTTCACTACCTGACCGCTGGTGTTAAAAGGGCTGCCTTGTCGGGAAAGGTTTAGTAGGTTGGACCTATATGCTTCACAGTTTAGAAGTATGAGAGACATAGTGAAGCATAATATTCTGAGGAAGCTCCACAGGCGGATGGTGAGAGGATATTTCTCCTCAAGGGGAATCTAGAACTAGGGGGCAAAAGGGGCACATTTCAGGCGAAATGAGGAGGAATTTATTTTCTGTGAGGGTCATGAATCTTTGGAATTCTCGACCTCAGCGAGTTGTGGGCGCTGCATCATTGATTATATTCAAGGCTTTGATGGAGAGATTTTTGAACCAAAGGCTAGTCAAGGGTTAACGAGAACCAGCGAGAAGGTGGTTTTGAGGCATGCTCGAGGGGAAAAAGGTCTATGCCTCTTCATATTGCTTATGTTCTCACGTATTTCGCCTGAGCTCCTGGTCCCAAGACGTACATTTGAGATATTAATCTGATCACATTCTCAGGGTTGCAAAAAACAAAAATCATTACAGATAAAGAAACTGATACAAGCCCGAACATTTAGTATCTGAGGGTATTCTATCAACAGACAATGCATTCGGTACAGCACATGATCCAATACTAACATAAGGATTTGATGGACAAAAATCATCATAGTCATTATGCAGCTGGACAACATGGAATTAATTGAGTTTTTGGACATCCCATCATTCAACTGATCGAACTGAACAGACGACTGTGTGAAACATTCAGAAAGCAGAACACTACCAAGTACAACTTTCCAATTACCATTGATTTGCACAATTACGAGCTGGAGATAGCAGATTACCAGGAACTCCAATGGCTACCAGAACTGAATAGTAAACATCTTCAATCTGAAATATTACTGGATATCTCATTTCTGTGAGAAGCGCCAACTGATGTCATTCTGAAATCCACAGCTCAGCTCGTCGCTCTTAGTTGACCCACATTAATAAGCCCTGATTTATACAGGAGATAAGTCCTCCCTGATCTGATTATACCCCTGATCATTGCTATTCCAGATTTATTGATTAACTTCGAATTCAAATTCCATTTTTTGCTGTGGTGGAATTCGAACTTTTCTCGCTGGAGCAATGCTCTGGGTTACTGGTTTGCTCGTGTAGTGATCACATCACTATGCCACAGCTTCGTCACTTTTATGCTGCACTGACGAATGTACTGCATGGAGCTGTACAATTACAAGGCCAATTATTTGCTTTTGACCAGAAATATTCTACTGGACTCAAGAGGCTGCTGCATTGTGACAGGATTTTGAATCGCCAGTGACTATTGCACTGACAGTCTTATGCCATCCCATGGGCTATTGCATTGTAAGTGTCTGCTAAACTTCCAGGCAATTTTCTCTGCACGGACTTGTGCACAGCAGCATGCATTGGTATTGCATGGGGATATTGCACGTTCCAATCAAAAAGACTATTCCACTGCAATTGCCTTTATTCTTTGTAATGATGCTTCCATTGCAAGGGGCGGTAGCATTGCAACAGGCATTACAAGAAGCTCTTGCATTGAAAGATTTTAGTGTTCTTAAGGAGATGTTGCATTGCAGCAGGAATTTGCATTGCAAGAGGGTATTGCACTGGAAGAGGTGATTTCATTGTATGGGACTATTCCATTTCAACGGATTTTCTTTTCAAATGTCCATTTACGTCATGTGTCGTTTGCATTGTAAAGGAATATGGCTTACAAGGGGCCACTTCACTAGAAGGGACCATTACACCACAAGTGGCTCTTGCACGTCAAGCAGACACTACACTGCAACGGTTGTCGTTCTACAAGGGGGTCTTGCACGGCAAGGTCTATTGCATTGCAAGGGACTATGGCACTGAAAGAGAATGTGGAATTGCTAGTGGCTATGGCACTCCAAGTGGTTATGGCACTGCATGGGCTTTTCAATATGATTTGCTACTGCATTGTAGGGGGCTATTACACTGTTTTGCGGCCTCGTGAGGGGGAAGAGAGAGGGGTATAGAGAGAGAGAGAGAGAGAAGTGGAGGCCAGAGACAATAGAGGACAGTGAGAGAGAGGGAAGGGGAGGCCAGAGACAGTGGAGGGCATTTCGAGAGAGAGAGAAAAGGGGAGGTCAGAGACAGTGGAGGACAGAGAGAGAGAGAGAGTGATAAGGGGAGACCCGAGACAGTGGAAGACAGAGAGAGAGAGAGAAGGAGATGTCAGAGACAGTGGCGGGCTGAGAGAGAGAGATAGAAGGGGATGTCAGAGACAGTGGAGGACAGAGACCGCGAGAGTGAGAGAGAAGGGGATGACAGAGACAGTGGAGGACAGACAGAGTGCGTGAGCACTGAGAGGGGATATGACACACAGAATTGGTGACAACACAGAGAGAGGGGAATGATAGAGAGGGGAGGAAACAATACAAAGGAGGGGGTGACACGGGCAACAACATAGTGGGGAGAAAGAAGAAGGACACAGAGGAGGAGTCAAAGAGAAACAGACACAAGAGAGAGTGGAGAACAGAGAGCAATCAAGATCACTCCTGACAGTTGCACACCTATCCACAATATTCTACATCACTACAACAGGTGTGCACGCAGACATTGACTACTTGTGGATGCAGAAATAAAAATGCCAGGTATTGCAATGCATGGGGCTACTGCTTTGCTAGTGGATTTTGCACGGCAAAGGCTGTTGCACCACAAACGTATTTTGCATTGTAAAGGTCCAGTGCACAATATGGTCAATGGGATTGCAAATGTGTGTTGACTGCAAATGTCCAAGGCATCGCAAGGTGCTTTTTACACTACAAGTAGCCTCAGCACTGTGTAGCAAGTCCTATTGCATACAAGGGGCTAATGCACAGGAAAGGCCTTTGCATTGTAAGGTGCTATTGCACTGCCAATGGATCCTGCACTGCAATATGATATTGCAGTGCAACAAGCCTTTGCATTCCAATGGTAAAGCATGCTTAAACAGTCCATGGCATTGCAAGTGAATGCTGCATTGAAGGTCTCTGTTACATTGTTCTACAAATGTCTATGGCACAGCAAGGGGCTACTTCATTGCAAGAGGTTTGTCAGTGTAAGGTGATATTACAGTGCAATGCAATTTGTTGTTGCATTACTCGTGGCAATTGTGCCATTAGGAACTAAAGCACTGCATAGTGCTTTCAGTGCAGCAGCATTTTCGGGAGCAGCGTGTGAGCGAGTGAGCAGCTGGGAAAGTCAGTTTGAAAGTAAATTTAATTTCCTTTTGTTTTTCGGCGGAGGCCGGGGGCTGCTGGGTAAGTAAAACACTATATATTTGGGCGGTTTAAAATAACTTTCCTTTCAGTGCAGCAGCTTTTTCGGGAGCAGCGTGTGAGCGAGTGAGCAGCTGGGAAAGTCAGTTTGAAAGTAAATTTAATTTCCTTTTGTTTTTCGGCGGAGGCCAGGGGGCTGCTGGGTAAGTAAAACACTATATATTTGGGCGGTTTAAAATAACTTTCCTTTCAGTGCAGCAGCTTTTTCGGGAGCAGCGTGTGAGCGAGTGAGCAGCTGGGAAAGTCAGTGTGAAAGTAAATTTAATTTCCTTTTGTTTTTCGGCGGAGGCCAGGGGGCTGCTGGGTAAGTAAAACACTATGTATTTGGGCGGTTTAAAATAACTTTCCTTTCAGTGCAGCAGCTTTTTCGGGAGCAGCGTGTGAGCGAGTGAGCAGCTGGGAAAGTCAGTTTGAAAGTAAATTTAATTTCCTTTTGTTTTTCGGCGGAGGCCAGGGGGCTGCTGGGTAAGTAAAACACTATATATTTGGGCGGTTTCTGAACCCGAGACACCACACTTGTAGTGTATCCCACCCGCCGTCCTCCTCTAACCAAAAATAAAAATGCCTCGGTGGGGTGTTTATAAGGTAAGGCTTTTTCGATTTCTCTGGTTTTATTGTGATTGGTAAAAACTTTTCGTTCCTTTTTCATTTAACTAAGTTTAAACTTAAGATTAAAAATGGCAGGAGATCTCAGACCCGTATCATGCTCCTCTTGCTCAATGTGGGAGCTCAGGGACATGGCTGATGATCCTGACTCCTTCACGTGCAGGAAGTGTGTCCAGCTGCAGCTCTTGTTAGACCGCATGACGGTTCTCGAGCTGCGGATGGACTCACTTTGGAGCATGCGCGATGCTGAGGAGGTCGTGGATAGCACGTTTAGTGAATTGGTCACACCGCAGATTAGGATTGCTGAGGGAGAAAGGGAATGGGTGACCAAAAGGCAGAGAAAGAGCAGGAAGGCAGCGCAGGAGTCCCCTGCGGTCATCTCCCTCCAAAACAAGTATACCGTTTTGGATACTGTTGAGGGAGATGGCTCACCAGGGGAAGGCAGCAGTAGCCAGGTCCATGGCACCGTGGCTGGCTCTGCTGCTCAGAAGGGCGGGAAAAAGAGTGGAAGGGCTACAGTCGTAGGGGATTCGATTGTAAGGGGAGTAGACAGGCGGTTCTGTGGTCGAAAACGAGGCTCCCGAATAGTATGTTGCCTCCCAGGTGCACGGGTCAGGGATGTCTCAGATCGGCTGCAGAACATTCTGAAGGGGGAGGGTGAACAGCCAGTTGTCATTGTGCACATCGGCACTAATGATATAGGTAAAAAACGGGATGAGGTCCTACAAGCAGAGTTTAGGGAGTTAGGAGCCAAGTTAAAAAGTAGGACCTCAGAGGTAGTAATCTCAGGATTACTACCAGTGCCACGTGATAGTCAGAGTAAAAATGAAAGAATAGTCAGGATGAATGCGTGGCTTGAGAGATGGTGCAGGAAGGAGGGGTTCAGATTTCTGGGACATTGGGACCGGTTCTGGGGGAGGTGGGACTATTACAAATTGAACGGTCTACACCTGGGCCGGACTGGAACCAATGTCCTTGGAGGTGCTTTTGCTAACGCTGTTGGGGAGGGTTTAAACTAATGTGGCAGGGGGATGGGAACCAATTGAGGTCAGTTGACAGTGAGGAGGTAGTAACAAAAGCCTGTACGGAACTAGATAATGAAGTCAGTGTGACTAAGGGGAAGAGCAGGCAGGGAGCAGATGATGAATATAAAGGGACTGGTGGTCTGAGGTGCATTTGTTTTAATGCAAGAAGTGTAGTTGGTAAGGCAGATGAACTTAGGGCTTGGATTAGTACCTGGGAGTATGATGTTATTGCTATTACTGAGACTTGGTTGAGGGAAGGGCATGATTGGCAACTAAATATCCCAGGATATCGATGCTTCAGGCGGGATAGAGAGGGAGGGAAAAGGGGTGGAGGAGTTGCATTACTGGTCAAAGAGGATATCACAGCTGTGCTGAAGGAGGGCACTATGGAGGACTCGAGCAGTGAGGCAATATGGACAGAACTCAGAAATAGGAAGGGTGCGGTAACAATGTTGGGGCTGTACTACAGGCCTCCCAACAGCGAGCGTGAGATCGAGGTACAAATATGTAAACAGATTATGGAAAGATGTAGGAGCAACAGGGTGGTGGTGATAGGAGATTTTAATTTTCCCAACATTGACTGGGATTCGCTTAATGTTAGAGGTCCAGATGGAGCAGAATTTGTAAGGAGCATCCAGGAGGGTTTTCTAGAGCAGTATGTAAATAGTCCAACTCGGGAAGGGGCCATACTGGACCTGGTGTTGGGGAATGAGCCCGGCCAGGTTGTTGAAGTTTCAGTAGGGGACTACTTTGGGAATAGTGATCACAATTCCGTAAGCTTTAAAATACTCATGGACAAAGACGAGAGTGGTCCTAAAGGAAGAGTGCTAAATTGGGGGAAGGCCAACTATACCAAAATTCGGCAGGAGCTGGGAAATGTAGATTGGGAGCAGCTGTTTGAAGGTAAATCCACATGTGATATGTGGGAGGCTTTTAAAGAGAGGTTGATTAGCGTGCAGGAGAGACATGTTCCTGTGAAAATGAGGGATAGAAATGGCAAGATTAGGGAACCATGGATGACAGGTGAAATTGTGAGACTAGCTAAGAGGAAAAAGGAAGCATACATAAGGTCTAGGCGGCTGATGAAAGACGAAGCTTTGAAAGAATATCGGGAATGTAGGACCAATCTGAAACGAGAAATTAAGAGGGCTAAAAGGGGTCATGAAATATCTTTAGCAAACAGGGTTAAGGAAAATCCCAAAGCCTTTTATTCATATATAAGGAGAAAGAGAGTAACCAGAGAAAGGATTGGCCCACTAAAGGACAAAGGAGGAATGTTATGCTTGGACTCAGAGAAAATGGGTGAGATTCTAAACGAGTACTTTGCATCGGTATTCACCGAGGAGAGGGACATGACGGATGTTGAGGTTAGGAACAGATGTTTGATTACGCTAGGTCAAGTCGGCATAAGGAGGGAGGAAGTGTTGGGTATTCTAAAGGGCATTAAGGTGGACAAGTCCCCAGGTCCGGATGGGATCTATCCCAGGTTACTGAGGGAAGCGAGAGAGGAAATAGCTGGGGCCTTAACAGATATCTTTGCAGCATCCTTAAACACGGGTGAGGTCCCGGAGGACTGGAGAATTGCTAATGTTGTCCCCTTGTTTAAGAAGGGTAGCAGGGATAATCCAGGTAATTATAGACCGGTGAGCCTGACGTCAGTGGTAGGGAAGCTGCTGGAGAAGATACTGAGGGATAGGATCTATTCCCATTTGGAAGAAAATGGGCTCATCAGTGATAGGCAACATGGTTTTGTGCAGGGAAGGTCATGTCTTACCAACTTAATAGAATTCTTTGAGGAAGTGACAAAGTTGATTGATGACGGAAGGTCTGTCGATGTCATATACATGGACTTCAGTAAGGCGTTTGATAAGGTTCCCCATGGCAGGCTGATGGAGAAAGTGAAGGCGCTTGGGGTCCAAGGTGTACTAGCTAGATGGATAAAGAACTGGCTGGGCAACAGGAGACAGAGAGTAGCAGTAGAAGGGAGTTTCTCAAAATGGAGACGTGAGACCAGTGGTGTTCCACAGGGATCCGTGCTGGGACCACTGTTGTTTGTGATATACATTAATGATTTGGAGGAAAGTATAGGTGGACTGATTAGCAAATTTGCAGACGACACTAAGATTGGTGGAGTAGCAGATAGTGAAGGGGACTGTCAGAGAATACAGCAGAATATAGATAGATTGGAGAGTTGGGCAGAGAAATGGCAGATGGAGTTCAATCAGGGCAAATGCGAGGTGATGCATTTTGGAAGATCCAATTCAAGAGTGAACTATACAGTAAATGGAAAAGTCCTGGGGAAAATTGATGTCCAGAGAGATTTGGGTGTTCAGGTCCACTGTTCCCTGAAGGTGGCAACGCAGGTAAATAGAGTAGTCAAGAAGGCATACGGCATGCTTTCCTTCATCGGACGGGGCATTGAGTACAAGAGTTGGCAGGTCATGTTACAGTTGTATAGGACTTTGGTTCGGCCACATTTGGAATACTGCGTACAGTTCTGGTCGCCACATTATCAAAAGGATGTGGATGCTTTGGAAAGGGTGCAGAGGAGGTTCACCAGGATGTTGCCTGGTATGGAGGGCGCCAGCTATGAAGAGAGGTTGAGTAGATTAGGATTATTTTCATTAGAAAGACGGAGGTTGAGGGGGGACCTGATTGAGGTGTACAAAATCATGAGAGGTATAGACAGGGTGGATAGCAAGAAGCTTTTTCCCAGAGTGGGGGTTTCAATTACTAGAGGACACGAGTTCAAAGTGAAAGGGGAAAAGTTTAGGGGGGATATGCGTGGAAAGTTCTTTACGCAGAGGGTGGTGGGCACCTGGAACGCATTGCCAGCGGAGGTGGTAGATGCGGGCACGATGGAGTCTTTTAAGATGTATCTAGACAGATACATGAATGGGCAGGAAGAAAAGAGATACAGAAGCTTAGAAAATAGGCGACATGTTTAGAGAGAGGATCTGGATCGGCGCAGGCTTGGAGGGCCGAAGGGCCTGTTCCTGTGCTGTAATTATCTTTGTTCTTGTTCTTTGTTCTTGTATAGTGCTGTTACACTTCAAGAGGAAATTGTGCTGCAAGGGATCATTGCACTCTGTAGAGTTAGCACACTGCGTGTTTTTTTTTAATTCTTTCATGGGATGTGGGCTTCGCTGGCCAGGCCAGCATTTTTTGCCCATCCCTAATTGGCCTTCAGAAGGTGGTGGTGAGCTGACATCTTGAACCGCTGCAGTCCATGTGGGGTAGGTACACCCACAGTGCTGTTAGGAAGTGAGTTCCAGGATTTTGACCCAGCGACAGTGAAGGAACGCCGATATCGTTCCAAGTCAGGATGGTGTGTGACTTGGAGGGGAGCTTGTAGGTGGTGGTGTTCCCATTTATGTGCTGCCCTTGTCCTTCTAGTTGGTAGAGGTCGCGGGTTTGGAAGGTGCTGTCTAAGGAGCCTTGGTGCATTGCTGCAGTGCATCTAGTAGATGGTACAAACTGCTGCCACTGTACGTCGGTGGTGGAGGGAGTGAATGTTTGAAGATGGGGTGCCAATCAAGCGGGCTGCTTTGTCGTGGATGGTGTCGAGCTTCTTGAGTGTTGTTGGAGCTGCACCCATCCAGGCAAGTGGAGAGTATTCCATCACACTCCTGACCTGTGCCTTGTAGATGGTGGACAGGCTTTGGGGAGTCAGGAGGTGCGTTACTCGGCTCAGGATTCCTAGCCTCTGACCTATTTTTGTAGCCACGGTATTTATATGGCTACTGCAGTTCGGTTTCTGGTCAATGGTAGCCCCTAGGATGTTGATAGTGGGGGTTTCAGCGATGGTCATGCCGTTATATGTCAAGGGGGGATGGTTAGATTCTCTCTTGTTGGAGATGGTCATTGCCTGGCACTTGTGTGGCGCGAATGTTCCTTGCCACTTATCAGCCCAAGCTTGGATATTGTCCAGGTATTGGTGCATTTCTACACACACTGCTTCAGTATATGAGGAGTCACGAATGGTGCTGAACATTGTGCAATCATCAGCGAACATCCCCACTTCTGACCTTATGATTGAAGGAACGTCATTGATGAAGCAGCTGAAGATGGCTGGGCCTAGGACACTACCCTGAGGAACTCCTGCAGTGATGTGCTGGAGCTCAGATGATTGGCCTCCAACAACCACAAACATCTTCCTTTGTGACAAGGTATGACTCCAGCCAGCGGAGGGTTTTCCCCCTGATTCCCATTGACCTTAGTTTTGCTAGGGCTCCTTGATGCCATACTCGGTCGAATGCTGCATTGATGTCAAGCGCAGTCACTCTCACCTCACCTCTTGAGTTCAGCTCTTTTGTCACGTTTCGACCAAGGTTGTAATGAGGTCCAGAGCTGAGTGGCCCTGGCGGAACCCAAACTGTGCAGGTTGTTGCTAAGCAAGTGCCACTTGATGGCACTGTTAATGACACCTTCCATCACTTTACTGATGATTGAGAGGAGGCTAATGGGGCGGTAGTTGGCCGGGTTGGATTTCTCCTTCTTTTTGTGTACAGGGCATACATGGTCAATTTTCCACATTGCAGGGTAGATGCCAGTGTTGTAGCTGTGCTGGAACAGCTTGGCTGGGGGCGCGGCAAGTTTTGGAGCACAGGTTTTCAGTACTATTGCAGGAATATTGTCAGGGCCCATAGCTTTTGCAGTATCCAGTGCCTTCAGTCGTTTCTTAAGATCACGTGGGGTGAATCGAATTGGCTGAAGTCTGGCATCCGTGATGTTGGGGTCTTCAGGAGGAGGCCGAGATGGATCATCAACTAGGCACTTCTGGCTGAAGATTGGACCAAATGCTTCAGCCATATCTTTCGCACTGATGTGCTGGGCTCCCCCATCATTGAGGATGGGGATATTTGTGGAACCACCTCCTACAGTTCGTTGTTTACTTGTCCACCACCATTCACGGCTGGATGTGGCAGGACTGCAGAGCTTGGATCTGATCCGTTGGTTATGGGATTGCTTAGCTCTGTCTATCGCATGCTGCCTACACAGTTTGGCATGCAAGTAGTCCTGGGTTGTAGCTTCACCAGGTTGACACGTCATTTTGAGGTATGCCTGGTGCTGCTCCTGGCATTCCCTCCTGCACTCTTCATTGAACCAGGGTTGGTCTCCTGGCGTGTCGAGCTATTGCATTACAAAGTCACTTCTGCATTGCCATGGTCTTTTGTGCTCAAAAGGCTATTGCATTGTTTCAGGTTATTTCATTGCAAGAGGATGCCGTATTGTGATGTGCTATTACACTATAGCTGTCAGGGAACATAGTGTTATAGGAAATACGAGCATGAGTAGGTCATTTAGCCCATCAAGCCGCCTGTGTCATTCAAACCGATCATGGCTGATCATCTACCTCTACACCATTTCCCCCAATATTCCCATATCCCTAGATGTCATGAGTATCCAGAAATCTCTCAATTTCTGGTTTGAACATGCTCAATGACTGAGCTTCCACAGCCCTCTGGGGCAGAGAATTCCACAGATTCACCAGCCTCTATGTCAATCATTTCCTCCTCATCTCACACTTAAATGTCCAGTCCCTTATTCTGGAACTGTGTCCCCTGGTTCCGAACTCACCGGCGTGAGGAAACATTATGGACACCTCTACCCTGCCACACCCTTTAAAAATTTTGTAAGTTTCAATGACGTCACCTCTCATTTTTCGAGACAGTAGAGAATGCCTGCTCAGTTTCTGCAATATATCCTCATAAGATAATCCTGCAATGTGATGCAAAATCCTCTTGTCATGTAATGGCTCATTCCATTGCAGGAACCTCCAGCACTGAGATAATCCCTTGCAATGTGAAGACACTTTGTCAGCAGAACAGCCTCTTGAAATGCAAAAGTCGCTTGCAACATCCGCTTGCAATACAATAGATCATGACATGCAATAGATTCCTGGAAAGCAACAGCCTTTTGCAATGCAACAGCTCCTGAGAATGCAATAGCTTCTGATAACGAAATAGACCTTTGGTAATAAAAAATATTACTTGGAATGGAAAATCACTTCAGTGAAATAAACCCTTGCAATGCAAATTCCTGTTGCAAAGCAATAGCCTCTTGCTCTTTCATGCCTCTTTCCATTGCAATAGCCTCTTGAAATACAAAAGTATCTTTCACTGCAGTCCAATAGCACATTGCTATATTGGAGGAGGTATTGAAGTACATTAAGCTGGATAAAATCCCAGGACCTGACCAGGTGTATCCTAGGATGCTATGGGAAGCAAGGGAGGAGATTCCTGTGGCCCTGGCAGAGGTTTCTGTACCGTTGTTAGCCATGGTTAAGGTACCAAAGACTGGAGGATAGCTAAAGTTGTGCTTTTATTTAAGAAGGGCAGCAGGGATAAGCCAGGGAACGACAGGCCAGTGAGCCTTTCATCAGTGGTGGGAAGGTTATTGGAAGGGATTCTGAGAGACAGGATTTATATACATCTGGAAAGCCATGGTCTGATTAGGGATAGTCAGCATGGCTTTGTGCGTGGGAAGCAAGTCTCACGAATTTGATTGAGTTTTTTCAAGGAGGTGACCAAGAGGATTGACGTGGACAGGATGATGGACATTGTCTTTAGCAAGGCCTTTGACAAGGTCCCGTAAGGTAGGCTGGTCCAGAAGGTTCTAACACATGGGATCGAGGGTGAGCTCGCAAATTGGATACTAAATTGGCTTGGTTACAGGAGGCAGAGGGGGCTAGTGGAAGGTTGTTTTTCAGATTGGAGGCCGGTGACCAGTGGTGTGTGGTAGGGATCGGTGCTGGAACCTCTGTTGTTTGTCATATATATTAATGACTTGGATGTGAATGTAAGGAGCACGATGAGTAAGTTTGCAGATGACACCAACATTTGTTGATACAGTGGACAGTGAAGAAGATTGTCTAAGTTTACAACAGCAGACAGCTCAACTGGGAAAGTGGGCAAATGGAATTTAATACAGACAAGTGCTAAGTAATGCATTTTGGGAAGTTAAACCAGAGCAGGACATTTACAGTGAATGGCAGTGCCCTGGAGAGTGTTCTTGAGCAGAGAGAACTTGGGTGCAAGTACATAGTTCCCTGAAGGTGGCAACACAGGTAGACAGGGTGGTGAAGAAAACATGTGGCATTCTTGCCTTCATCGACCGAGGCATTGAGTACAAGAGTTGGGATGTCATGTTACAGTTGTACATAAAGTTGTTTAGGCCGCATTTGGATTACTGTGTGCAGTTCTGGTCACCATACGACAGGAAAGATGTGATTAAGCTAGAGAGGGTGCAGAAAAGATTCACAATAATGTTGCCTGGTTTGGAGAGCTTGAGTCATAGAGAGAGATTGGATAGGCTGGGTCTGTTTTCCCTGCAGCGAAGGAGGCTGAGAGGGGGCATGATAGCGGTATATAAAATTATGAGAGGCATAAGTAGGGTAGATAGCCAGAGTCTGTTGTCGATGGTAGCGGCGAATAAAACTAGAGGACATAGATTTACGGTGAGAGGAAGAAGGTTTAAATGGATCCAACGGGTAAATTTTTCACACAAAGAATAGTGGGTATCTGGAATGAGCTGCCTGAGGATGTGGTGGAGGCAGGAACAGTAGCGAAATTTAAGAGGCATTTGGACAGGTATTTGAATGAGCAAGGCATAGAGGGATATGGAATTAATGCAGGCAGGTGGGATTAGTATAGATAGGCATTATGGTCGGCATGGACACGGTGGGCCGAAGGGCCTGTTTCTATGCAGTGCGACTCTCTGACTCTATGACTCAATTGCAGTATAACAGCCTTTTACAGTGCAATAACCATTTGCAATGAAACGTTCTATCGCAATCCGATAGATCCTTGAGTATAATCGAACCTTTCAATGCAAAAGTCGTCAACCTTACAAAGCTAGAGTCACCTGCAATGCAAATGCCTCGAACAGGCAAAGGAATCGCTTGCAATGGAATAACTGCTTGCGGTGCGATGACCCCGAGCAATGCTGTAACCTCTTACAGGTCAATGCTACCTTTGGAAAACAACCTTCACTGACAATGTAACAGTCCCCTTGAGTGCGATAGATAGTTGCATTTTAAAAATCTTGTTGCAATGCAATAGCCCCTTGCAGTGCCATCCCACTTTGTAGTTCAATGGTTCTTGCAATTCAATAGCCTTTTGAACTGGAGCTGCATGTTGCAGTGCAATAGGCTCTCTGCAATGCCACATTCCCTTACAACACAACGGTCCACTGAGTGCAATTCACATTTTCAAGGCAAAAATCCTGTTGTGATGCAATAGCTGCTTGCAAGACAGGATCATATTGGATTGTTAAAGCTGCTTGCAATGCAAAAGACTTTTGCAGTGCAATCTCCCTTTGCGGTGCGACTTTCTACTGCAATGCAAATGCCCCTTGACTACAATATCATCTCTCTCAATGCAAATAACACTTGCCCCTTAAAAAGTAAAAGCATGATACAACACAATAGCCCTTTGCAATGCAACAACCTCTTCCAATGCAATATCCACTTTGAATGCAAAAGCCTTAAGAAATCTGTTGAAATGAACAGTCCCTGGCATGACAAGAGTGTCTTGAAGTACAATAGCCCCTTTCAGGATAATAGCTACTTACAGTGCAATAGTTGCTGGCTCTGCGAAACCCTGATGCAGTGCAACATTTTCATGTAGTGCAGTGCCTGTTAGAGTATAGGCACCATCTGCAATAAAACGGCAACTTGAAATGTAATGCTATACCCCTTTGAAATGTAATACACTCTTACAATGCATTGGTACCTAAAATGCAGATGCCTCTGACATGCTAATGGTCCATTACAATGCAAAGGTGAAACACCTTCTTGTTGTGCAATGTTGTTTTTGTTTTGTCGTGAAACATCCACTTGCAATTCAATAGCCCTGAGGAATGCAATAGCCTATTCAGGAAAACAGAACGTGGCAATGCAAAAGACTTTTGCAATAGTCTCGGCCCTTTCAGAGTAACAGCTCCTCAGATTGCAATAGGCCTTGCAATGTGCTGTCCTGATGCATACAGCAGCTCCTTGCGGTGCATTAGGCTCTTGCAGTAGTGTATACACATGCAATGCAACAACATCTTGCATAGCAATACTCTCGCAATTGAGTTTCCACTTGTAATACAAAATCTACATGTGATGCAACAGACGCTTGCAATAGCCACTTTCAGTGGAATAGCAGCTTGAAATGCATGCACCTCATGAAATGCCGTAGCCTTTTGCAATGCAATAGCCTAACCTTTGGGAATTAGTGTATTGTCAAACATTCCTGATAGATTAATTATGTGAGTCATACTTCGGGCAGATGGAGTTTAAAGTGAGGGGTCATCTAACTAATAGCAGAAACCTATTTGCATATAATGCCTTTAACGTAATAAAACGTCTCAAGGTGCTTCACTGGAGAATTATAGAGCAAAGTATGACATCTAGCCACATAAAGAAATAGTAGGACAGATGACCAAAAGAGTCAAAGAGGTAGGTTGTAAGGAGTGTCTTTGAGGTAGAGATCAAGGTAGAGAAGCAGAGAGGTGTAGGGAGGGTATTCCAGAGATTGCAGCCTGGGCAACTGAAGGTGTGGCCACCAATAGTGGAGCGATTAGAATCCGGGATGCACAAAATACCAGAAATGGAGAAGTGCAGATATCTCTGTGGGTTGTGGGGCTGGAGGAGATTACAGAAAACAAGGAAAATTTTAAAATCAAGACCATGCTTGACCGGGAGCCACTGTAGGCCAGCGAGCACAGGGGTGATAATGCAAAATGGACTTGGTGCAAGTTAAAATATGGGCAGCAGAGCTTTGGATCATTTCAAGTTTATGGAAAATAGAATGTGGCAGACTAGCCAGGCGTGTGTTTGAATATTATCGCTATGTCCCTGTCATTACCCGTTAGTTTATAGTGCGTGTGCCTGAGTGTTCATATTCCTGCCCTCATTTCCTGCATTATTCATGTTTCTTTATAGTCTATTATTACTTCTCGCTACGATCCCTTGTTCAGGTAGTTTCACTCGATCAATCCACTCAATCCATTAAATATTTTAAATGCCTCAACGATATCACACTTGAAGCTTCCATGCCAAAATGCCTGAACTAAGCACTTGAGGTGCATAAGTGTCCTTTATATTCTCTGAAATCGTCTGCGCCTAATTTACCTTTACTTAAACCACCTGAGTGGTTCATTACGCTCTTTGGTAAAAACTGAGCATGCTTTACCTTCCCCAATAACTCCTAAACGTCCCTTCTGGTCTCTGAGACATCTAGAGCCTCCATTAGCCCATGTAATGCCTTTGAGTGTTCCTTCCCATCTCCGCTGTCCCTAAAGCGTCTCGACTCTCTCTGATATCTCCTGAGCGTGCCTGACATGCTCTCATTCTCCTGGAGCTCATTATCTTCTCGTACCTCTCCCACATTTTGTGAAACTCCCTTACTTTTTCGGTACCCCACTTAAAGCCTTCAAATCCGCTTGCCAACTGAATAATCCATTATATTCCCTCACAGCACTGTGGAATGCTTCCCTTGCGAATTCACTGAGAAACACTGATAACATGAGCAATGTGCATTTGGGAAGCCATCCTTCAGGCTACTGTGTGTGGAAACGCCTCAATTAACAGTACCTGTAAGAAAGTGAAGAGTGAACATGTGTCTGAGAAAAGCTGAGCAAAGGGATGTCTGGAGCTACGAAGATGAGGCAGGTTTTGTGTTTTCATTGATACTGCTGCGAAAGCCGAAATTTTAAAACAGAGAAATGATGCAAACTTTGGTGAAATCAGGCAGCATCTGTGCAGAGATACTTCTTTCACCAGGATGCCATTGGCCACTTGGAATGAGAATTCAGGCAGCTCAGACCTTCCACTATCAATATCTCTGTGAAGAAACAGTTTGGGTGGAAATTATGACTGTGCTGATTTGAGCAAAATGATTGAGACCGCTCTGCAAAGCACCAACACTGCGGATTGTGGAAGGCTGGGACTCAGATGTTGGACTCTTGGATTTGTTAAAGAAAGGGGAAAACACATCTAGTCTGAAATACAATTACAATGCTTGTGGAATTCTGAGCCATGCATGCAGAGAGTAATGGATTAATGGTCCGCTGCTTTAACCTCTCGGTTACTTCATCCCGTGAACAGAGCTCACAATGTTCTCTTAATTCCTGCTTTCTCACTGTAAATCACTCCACTCAGATGATAAACAGCAAGAATGACAGCTTTCACCCACCGGGCAACAGCACTGATTTGGGCCCAGCGTGGTGGCGGAACTGAGCGGCCAAAGGCGCTGGATTTAGGCTCGAATTTCTTCCAAGCTCAAAACCATCAATGCTGTTATTGGCGTTGTATTGCCAGAAAAACTGCTGAGAAGAGAAACTCGAAATGAAAGCATTTGACTGCAAAACGTTCAGCATTGTGGGCAGATTTTCTGGAGTAATGCTCTTTATCAAATATATCTTCCTTTCACCAGCATGGCAATGGCCTGTTTAAGACTACCACAGCGGATTTTCGCAGGCTGTGACTGTACAATGGTTAATACTCTGCACAACAGTGTCAATTCAAATCTGTAACAAGGCTTATCTTGCTTTCTGTCTTAAACAGCTGCCACACCTGCTAATAGAACTGTAACAAAAAACAAACATCACTCCATGTAAATGCATTTGTTCTCGATGTTCAAAACCCATTGTTCTCCTTTTACATCCTCACACTTACACATATCTGTAGTTCCCTGTCCATCATGAAAACCTACCTCTTCCCCCAGCTTATTCTCCTGTCCAGTTTTAATACTGATCTGCTTACATTTCATTGACATTTTACTACGACCGAGCTGACTCTAACTTTCATTGTCATTGTGTTACACCACTTACCTTGCTCTGCTGCTACCGCTGCTCCTGGGGGGATATGTTCTATTTACATCAATGTTTCTTTGTGCCTTGAACTCAGTCATTATTCTGAGTGTCAGCGGCCGATTTGTTCTCATAATGTTCTTGGAGAATCTTCTGATCCAGGGGATGCTCACAACGATGCAGATTTTTATCTCTATGGAGTTGGCGCTTTTCTTTGAGCAGTCGATGTGAGTAAGGGAAGGGGAGCGCTACATATCAACCTGGAGTAGTGCATTAATGGTTTAGCCATGTGTTCTTAAATCAGCAAATCCATGAGGAAATTTGGCAGACGTTTTCCAAATCGAGAATTTATTTATTTGTTTTATTTAGGGATGCAGCACTGAAACAGACCCTTCAGCCCACCGAGCCTGTGCCGACCAACAGCCACCCATTCATACTAATCCTTCATTAATCCCAAATTCTCTACCACATCCCCACAATTCTCCTACCACCTACCTACTCCAGGGGGAATTTATCAACCTGCAAGTCTTTGGAGGTGGGAGGAAACCGGAACACCCGGTGGAAACTCAGGCAGACACAGGGAGAACTTGCAAACCCCGCACAGGCAGTACCCAGGTCGCTGGAGCTGTGCGGCTGCAACGCTAAACATTATGCCACTGTGCCGCCCATTTTCCCAGTGTAAACCCTTTCCTTGCAGAAGGGAAGGTAACCAGAGGAGAGATATTTATGATGACTGGCAACCGAACCAGGAGCTACATAGGGATTTTTATTTGTTTTTAGACAGTGGGCTATTAGGCTCTTGAACGTGCTGTCTGCAAGGTTGATGGTTTTAAATTGAATATCAATATTCAAAATAGAATTGTTTAAATACTGCAAGGCAAACACAAAATAGAGCTAATGGGAAAGAGTGCAGGGATTAATTGAGTAGCTCTTCCAAAGAGCTAGCACAGGCTCTATGTTAAAAAGCTACTTTACTAAATGCTTCTTTCAGTGCCTCAGATTGTTAATGTCTAGTTTTGCCTGTCATTAACACATCCGAGTTTAACGTGCTCAGTCTGCATCTTACTTCACGTCAGCCTTACTTAAGGTGAATAGCAGAGCATTTCCGTTACGTTTCTCCTCAAACAGAACATATTATGACCACTCATTGCTTGCTGCTTATTTTATGTCAGAATATTAATTAATTCTGTCTCGTTACTCATTACAAATTTTAGTTTAGCCTGTTCTCTTGTCGTTTCTGAAGCATGTTCTTTCAGGAAACTGACCTCGATTCACTGCAAAAATCATCTGTCTTTAGAGAAATTATCAGCACCTGCAATCGATTTTGAAATAGCTGATTTCTGTCTTGAACGGGAAATACAGCCTGTCTTATGGTGAAAAGAGGCAGTTGTTCTCAGGTGATTCTGATATCATAGTCTCTGAGAAAATGTTGCTCTTTGTGATTTTTCAGAAGTCGCTGCCAGCCCACTTTCTGAGAGTGTCCATTCCAAACTCGAAATCCAATTCAAATCAAATTTCCACGGTTGCATTTGAAATAGTAACATCTCCCCGTTGTGGAATTAAATGCCGCTTTGAACAGAGACAGTTGACAGTAAATTTGATAGAGATGTCTCAAAACACCAATTGTTTTCACAGAGAGAATAAGGGGATACTATTTCCACAGGTAGGATAACTCCTAACTGGAGGACACCGATGCAAAGGTACCAGACATGACATGACAAAACTGTTTTTAACCACCTGAGTTCGTATGTTCCTGAATGCAGTGTCTCAATGTGTGGTGGGATCATATTCGCTCTACCTTGATCACCTTATCTGACTCATTTTTTGCAGCTGTCCAGGTAAGACATGTGTGGAACGAATCTGTACAATAGTGTAACAATTAAATTTACATTTCGCGACCTATTCTGTATTTCCAGCACCCTACTGGATTTCTGGAACACCAGCAGAATTTTCTGCCTCAATTGATTTCTCGAACACAATTGGTTTCTTCAAAACAGCGGATTTCTCCCGTTCCAATTGCTTTCTGTAAACATAATTGATTTCGCACGTCCAAGTGATCTACAGAAATCCATTCTTTCTCCAATATTTTTGGTTCCCAATCGATTTCTTAAGTACCAATAGACATAAAGAAGCCTGATGCTATTTTCGCAGTAGATATCTGGAATCACATTTTTTTTGGTCCTGATTGATTTGATTTCTGGAAAACAACAAATGGTTTCTCCCATTCCAATCGATATATAGAATCCCGATGGTTCTATTCCTGTTCTTATAAATTTCTGGAATCATAACGGATTTCTCCCATTGCAACACATTTGAGCATCAACAATTAATTTCTCCTATCCCACTTTATTTACCGAAAATGCTGCCAAAATGGCAGAAATGAGCTATTGACCATCAAATTCTCTTTGAGTTTGTCGCTGTCTGTTGCAGTCCGTTGTACGATGTAATGAGAGGTGGAATAGGCTGGTCAGTGTCCTTGAAACTTTCAGACGTGTCAGAGCTCACAGGCGATATACATCGAAAAACTTAATTTGTTTGTAATTTTAAATCAATGTTTACAATATCTGAACCGGTTTAATGTAATCAGTCCTGCAAACTGTGCTTAAAACACATGATGGGAATTAACACAGAGAATGTAATGGATTGAGTGAATTAAACCTTGAAATGCGAGCTACTGCAGAGAGAATATTGTGTTGATTTTGTAATTCTATGATATTGCACACAGAACATGAAATAATGTCATCTGTTTAAAGTAAATGGACGGAAGTTTATTATTGTGAGATAATACACAGTAGGAATGCACATATTGTCCAGTTATGTCAAACGTCAGAGATAAAACTGGGCTGAGTCTGAAAGTGTTTCAGATCCAGTGTTTAGTTTCTATCTCGCCAATCACCATTTTTAATATTCAATGTGAATCAAAAATGAAACATAGCACGAAAACAGAGAAAGGGACTGTGCAGTGGGATCTACTGTGTAACAGAGAAGAAGGGTTAAGAATACATTCTGATTGATTTCACAAGACTGAAGTTCACTAGTAAAGTTGCACATTGTACATAACAGCAGTTTAAACTCCTGCATTAAATGCGAACACGATCAGTTACACAAGACTGGGTGGGATTATTGCTCATCCGACACGCATAAACTTTAGGATTGACATAAAAGCCTAAAGTGTATTAACCAGGGAAGACATTAAACTGCCTGCTTGTTTCATCTGTTGAATACTCAGCCAGCCAACACATATAGTCTTTGCACTCTGTGGGTTAAACTGACTTTCTGACACTGCCTTTATCATCTCTAATTATCTATGTCTGTCTCCCATTGTCTCTGTTTCTCTGAGTGTATGTTGTTTGCTCTGTCCGTTTTCTGCATGTCTTTTTCTTCTGTCTGTTATACCCAGAGATAGTATGTAGATGACAAACAGGAGAGGGCCATAGATAGTTCCTTGGGGGACACCAGGGCTAACATTGTGGGAACAGGAAAATAAGCCTTTGCAAGTGATACAATGGCTATGATTAGCTAGATAAGAATGGAACCAGGCGAGAGAAGCATCAGCCAGCTTGATGACAGTGAAGAGCCGTTGGAGGAAGATGGTGTGGTTTCCATGCCAAATGCCATAACAGCCTCCACAATTCCGGTTAGAGTTTATGTATCCCCCAACATATTGGGTCGCATTCAGAAGGCAGATGGGTCCTCGCCACGCCATTCTGCTTGGGTTGGGACAGGTGGATACTGGTCTTCCCAAGCAGAGGACAATTAAGAACCTTAGGTTGCCTCCATCAGCCGTGACATCGCCTAATTATACGGCGCACCTTCCCTGCAGGCATCGGGGACACTCCTCTGGTGGATATCTGTGGCCAACAGAGGAAACCCATGGGAAAAAGCTCAATATTTAGTTTAGTTTAGTTTAGAGATACAGCACTGAAACAGGCCCCTTCGGCCCACCGAGTCTGTGCCGACCATCAACCACCCATTTATACTAATCCTACACTAATCCCATATTCCTACCACATCCCCACCTGTCCTTATATTTCCCTACCACCTACCTACACTAGCGGCAATTTATAATGGCCAATTAACCTGCAAGTCTTTGGCATGTGGGAGGAAACCGGAGCACCCGGAGGAAACCGACGCAAACACATGGAGAACTTGCAAATTCCACACAGGCAGTACCCAGAATTGAACCCGGTTCGCTGGAGCTGTGAGGCTGCAGTGCTAACCACTGCGCCACTGTGCCGCCCTTAACTCCTCCCTTATCCTTTATTCTCACTCCACTACACCCCCTCCCCAATCCCCCACCCTTGTCGGGGGCAGACTGATGCCCCAGAGACCCGGCCTCACTTACCAGAGGTTCGAGGCTCCAATGCTGGACCTGTCCCAAGGCCTCTTCAGTACCAGCATTGACCGCCACTGGGGCTGTCAATAACGTTGGGACACTGGCCGTATGATTGGCCCCCAATTCTTTGAGGTGGGTACCTCCGTCTTCAAATGGATGGAGATCCCTGCGCCGGGCACTTAAGTGGTTCAACAATGTAAGCTCGCGCCTGGGGTCCGGGAGGCTGTGGGGACGATCGTTGGTGGTCGGGATTTGAATGGGGGAGGACTCGGAAAGGCCATAGCTGTGTTCGCCCTGCCTTTACCTCCTGGCACCAGGAATCGCATTGGTGCCAACAGATTCCAACCCTTCAGACGCCATTCTGTGTATGAAATATTCTGAGATATTTCCATGTTAAAAGAGGTTGTATGCATGCAACTTAAAGAAAGAAATAATTGCTTTATGCAGCAAACAATGTGCGCCTCTTCCTGGGTTTTGAGGTGTTAATATTTCGGTCCTTCATGCTCCTGCTCTGTCGAACGCCACTTCTCTTTGTTTGACTTCTTTTTTCCACATTTATCTACTCTGTTCTCTCTCTTTGTATTTAATATTTAATTCTTTCTGCTAGTCATGCTCACTTATTGTTTTTATTGTTTGATTTTCACTCTCTTTCCTCATTCATGCCTTTACTTTCCTGGGTGACTTACTCATCCTCCATCTTATATTATTTAGTATTTCACGGGACGTGGGTTTCGCTTGCAGCTCTAGCCTTTGCTGACAATCCCCAATTGTCCTTGACAACTGAATGGCTTGCTCAGGCATTTCAGAGAACAGTTAAGTCAACCAGATTGCCGAAGATTTGGATTCATATGCAGGAATGATCGGATAAGGAAGGGAGATTTCATTTCTCAAAGGGAATTAGAAAACCAAATGGATTCTAACGACAGTTGATGGTAGTTTCATGGCACTACTACTGAGACAAGCCTTTGATCCACATTTTTCTGAATCACTTGAATTTGAATTCCACCAGCAGCTATGGGGTGATTTGAACCCGTGTTCCCAAGACATTAGCATGGACCTCTGGATTATTAACGCAGTGACTTAACCAGTACACCACCCTGTCACTTTGCCATCAAGCCAACAGAAGCTTCTTTGATTCAGAGCTGCTTCAGATGATGTTCAGCTGTGCTCTTTAGCACCGTCATTTTTGAGAAAGAATGCCTGTGTCTTCTGCAAAGATAACCAGTCTCATTAGGTCGGATGTTCAATAAAATATTACAAAATGAGCTTTACAATCATCTCAGGGATCTATTCTGTGAATAGAAAATGGTCCGCCCTGCAATGAGTTAGGCTATGCCGACTGGAATGGATTTTAGTGCTGGAACTTGAAAACCCTTGCTTTAGCTATGATTTAACGAATTTCACAATTAGATTTAGTGGGTATAGCAGGGCCTTCTTCAGCTCCTCTCTGAATTTAGTCTGGGTCACAGTGTAAATACACGTGTTGGTGCAGGAACTCAGAAGCTGCAGCATACCACCTGCTTTTTGTGTGATAAAATGAGGGTCATTGATAGAGAAATTATATTGTTTTGTAATTCGCTTATAAATGTTAAATACAACCTGCGTCATCCATAAAAGTATGAAACTTCCAGATATACTAAATAGCAAAATGATGGATTCCTTCGATTCGCCATCTCAGGGTCATTTGGCTTCTCTCCAGTGCTGAGGCCCCGAAGTCCCCTGCGGCCTCTACTGGCCGTTAAAATACGTCTGACTGTCAGAACATTGATGAGCAGAATCAGAAAGAAGGGGACACAAGGTGTTAAAATGCGGTGAAACAGCACAAAACTGGTCCATGCAGGGGAAGTACTGAAGCTCTGTTTCGTGATACAGCCCCAAGGAACATTATTAATTATTTATTTAGGTTCATATATAAAGTACCAGGGAACACTTTCTAAAGAGCACAGCACAGTCACTGTTCCGATAACAATGGCCGCTGTTCTCTCAGTGCAAAATCTTGTCTTCAACTTCTCACAACTAATGGTCACAAATCGATCAAAGGTGAAAGCGACTGTCAGCCATACCGAAACCATTGTGATTGCAACGATCAGGAAAACAATTGAACTGCAGATGGGAGTAAGGGACAGGAATGAATCTGGGAAATAATTCACTGGAAGCCTCCTCAATATGGGATCTGTAATAATGACCAGGAGATCAGCCACTGCCATTCCCACCAGGTAGCGAGTGATACATTTGGAGAGACCACACTTTCCTCGGGACAGGATCAGAATCGCCAACAGGTTAACTGAAAGAGATAGAAAGGGAAGCAGAGAAATTATTGATCAGAGATCAAACTAAAGCAGCAGTTCGACAGGATCCTGTGTGAAATTTACAGCCTTGTTGCAGCATCCAGCACTTTCGGGCAGGGAATTCGTCTGAGAGCAATTATCAACTATTGATTGGAAAATTGATTTGAAAACAAAAATGCAGGCGAATGAAAATGAGCATTGGACGCAGTGGAAGGGCTAAGGAAAGAATCTAATTGTTTAAATCCAGATTAACCTCCAGACCAATGGCCGAGAGGGGACAGGGGAGCTGTTTTTGTTTTATTTGTTAAGAGAGCCAACAGATGTAGTCTCAAAATCTTAAAAGGTCGAGAGCCGCTGCGCTGCGTTTCAGAATTTAGATCAGGAGGAAGAGACCGATGGAGGCTGAACCAGTGAGTGGATTGGTGGGAGACAACGAAAAGGACATTTGAGAACTGGAGGGGAGGCAGGTCCTGAAGGGTTTGGAAAGCGAACAAAGTGAAGTAAACATTTCAGTTGGTAAATAACTGGTTCCATTTAGTTATTTAGTCAGTTGAGAAATAATGACGTGGATCTCTCTCTCTCTCTCTCTCTCTCTCTCTCTCTCATCTCTCTCTCTCTCTCTCTCTCTCTCTCTCTCTCTCTCTCTCTCTCTCTCTCTCTCTCTCTCTCTCTCTCTCTCTCTCTCTCTCTCTCTCTCTCTCTCTCTCTCTCTCTCTCTCTCTCTCTCTCTCTCTCCCCCCCCCCCCCCCACCCCCCCAATCTGGTCATTAATGGCACATCACAGAAAACGATTGCAGTGTGTGCATCTTTGATGTACTATTATTTAGTGTTAATTTGCATAGAATGCAGCGAGCAAAGATATAATTAGTTTAAGAGTTCCGAATAAACTACTGTATGCACACATACTGAAAATTGTTTGACCTCATCGCGTACACATCACTCAAATAACCCAGGACATTAATTTACGAGTTAGGATGGACCGTCATTCCCACAACTTGCACTGTTAACTCTATCTGCAATACAAAGAATACGCAAAACCGAGTGCCTCTTCCAGACGGAACACACAAGAAATTTCATCTCTCATAATTTGTAAGTTCAGAGTAAAACTGTTGGTTTGTTCAACAAACAAATATAGATCAACACTAGGTTTTATAATCTGCAATTAACTAGAAGGGCTCGTGATTCCAACAAATCCAGTCCAAACTGATGCAACATAAAACCAGTACATTTATTATTACAGTAAATTCAAGCAGCTGTAAATGAATTCAACCGCAGTGAATCAGTGAAGGAGATGTTAAAGTGTGAGCAACAAACTCACTTCAGTTGCCAGACCTCTGAAGCAGCGTTAGATTCCCATAAGGACATATTTTATAACAGTCATTTCCAACAAAATATTGAAATCCCAGTGAGACCGACACATGATGCTGGGGAAGGAGGACAATGTGCTGCCTCCTTGTAAGACTGATACTGTGAGCTGTGTCGTTATAAATCAACGAAATCCACAACTTGAAACTGTTGACAACCCCTGATGGTGCGATAACTGGTCTTAAAACGTTGGTGGGAAACACAGACTACTCTGTACAGCATTGTTCCACATATTTAAGGAGGAATATGCATGCATTGAGCGAACTTCAGGGACGTTTCACTAGGTTAACGCCTGGTGTTAAAGGGGCTGTCTTATCAGGAAACTTTGAGCAGTTTGGACCTAGATACTTCAGAGTTTCGAAGCATGGGAGAAATCCCGATCATTTAGAATCTGAGGGCATTCTATCATCAGACAATGCATTCAGTACAGTACATCATCCAATACTAATGCAAGCATTTGATGTACAAATATAATCACAGTCATTATGCTTCTGCTACAACACCAAATGAGCGGAGCCTTCAGACAGCCCATCATTCAACTGACCGAACTGAACAGACAACTGTGTTAAACATTCAGCAAGTAAAACATTATCAAGTACAACAGTCGATTTAATATTGATTTGCAACATTAACAGCTGGAGATAGCAGCTTACCGGGAACTCCAATGGCTGCTCGAATGGGATAGTAAAAATCTTCAATTTGAAATATTACCGGATATACCACTTATGTGAGAAGCACCAACTGTGTTCTTCTGAAACCCACAGCTCCGGTAGTCACTCTGAGTTGATACATATTAATAGGCCCTGATTTATAAAGGGATAAGTCTCCACTAACATGGTTATACCCCTGAACATTGCGATTAGAGACAGTTATTTGAACAAACACAATACAGCAGCTTTATCTGCGATGTTAATAAAATGGTGCATACAACATAAATATCTCAAAGTCCAGCAAAATATCTTAATCATACCTCTCTTGGGGATAAGGCTGAAACATGCAATCATGCAAGACAGATCCCACAATGATGAGCGGCTTCTCATGAGGTTTCATGTCATTGTAGTCATGAAGTTCACTCCTTACGATTCATTTAAAAATGAAACGGAATTCTCCACATTATACAGTGACTCCAGGGACACAAGGAGTTAAAATGTAAATTTTGACACGAGGACAGTTAAATCCATGTTCAGGATTGCAGCTGAGAACTTACTATGGATGGTATTAGGGACAGACTGTCAACGTTCTCCATTGACATTCCTCTCTCTCTTATTTTATTGCAAATATTTATCAGTTCATTCTACAGTGGCTAAACGTTTTAGTAAAACTAGAAGTGGACCAGAGCCTGACACTATTCCTCCTGTTCACTACTCATTGACAATCCAACATCCATCTTCCTTCTATCCAAAACTCTTCCGTACATCTCCATCCCCCAAAACGTCCGGCTGATTGGACAATGCAATGGTTTTCAGAGACCCGCATTTGATTTCAATCCTCTCAATGGCTCAAATTTAAAATTCTCTTCCTCCGCTTCAAATCTCTTTGTGGTCTCAAAATTCACCATCTCCACCCATTCCATCAAACTCGCCCATGAACTCTCCATACCTCTGATATTGGCCACTTTTGGTGGGACTGCACTTTCTTGGTTCCCTCTTACCAATACGAAAACCTGCAATGAATTCCCTCCACCTCCCAGCACTATTGATTCACTTGTGCCTGAACTTTCGATTTTCCTCCTCCTCGTCCACATCTACATGTTTCCCAATGTCAATAGCAACTACAGACATGAAGTCAGCTTCCACATGTGTGCTGACAACACCATGGTCCAGCTCTCCACCACCTCTCTCGACCCTCCACTGCCTCTTTGTGACCATAATACAAATGTCTGTTTAGCAGAAGCTGCAATTTTCTCAAAGCAATCATCTTTTGAACTACCACTAACTCCATACCCATTTCACTGACATCATTCGCCATCCTAGCTGTTGTGTCAGGCTGAATATGATGCTTTGTGAACCTTATCCTATTGTTTCCTGACCTGAATCTCAGATCTCATTGCCCCTCGATCAGAAAAGATACATATTTCTCCCTCCCTAGCATCGCCAGCCTCTAGGACCACCTCAGTCCATCTGTCACTGAAACATTCAATCACTATTTCCACATCTGCATCTTGGAGGAGAAGGCATGGAAAACTACCTGAGGAAATTGGTGGTTTTCTTGTTCTCTCGAACTGTTTGGCATCATCTTGTTGATGATTCTGTTCAGAGAATTGGTACGGACTAGCATTTTTGCATATGCTAATAAATGTGCAACCTTTTAGAGATACAAACATTGAACGTGATTTAACTGCTGTTCATGTTTAATTTACTTTTAAGATTCAATTGAAAATGGAAGGGCTCAAAGCTGAATGACGTTATTTGAGGTGAAAGATAAGGTTGACCAAGTGGAGATTCCTCACAGTTTTGATTAGGCAAAGTATATATATATCTGGTACCTATATTTAGTGAAGAGTGAGTAGAAGATTACTCCTTCAGCATATGTAGGATATGGACTATTTGGCTGACCAGGTGTAGCTTGATATATTAGATTTGTTCTGGAAGCATTCAAGTCCCCTTGATGCAGAACTGAAGAGATCACGAGTGGCTTGCAGATCTGGAGTAGAACGATCAACGACACTGCAGTCATCCGCAAACTGCAAATCATGAATGTCTATGGCGTATAGTTTAGTGCCAGCAGAGGGGCTACTGAGGTTAAAGATGTTTCCAGCGAGGCAAAATTTGATACCAACAGCAGAGGGCAGTTGAACTTTCATGAGGCGAGCAGCCACTGTCATCTAGATAGTGAACAGTATTTGTAAAGTGTGGAATGTGTTATTGTAGCATAGGAAAGTGTCACCTCTGCAGTACACAATGAGCGATTTGTTAAAAAATGTTTACCCTATTAATTACTTGTATTTTCTAACTGTTTGAACGAATTCCTTACTGCAGGAAGGTATTCTTTTTTTCCCAAGGAGGCAAGTGTGCTGAATCCTAGGCATGGATTTAATGCCGCCCCTCTCCCCGAGGTCGGCTAGGAGGCATGTGCACCATAGATGTGCGATGGCAGGCAGGGAAGGAAGGGCCCGTCATCTTTCCATTGCAGTCAATACATTGGGAGTGGAAAAGGCCAGCAACGGCCTTCCCACCCAGAGAACAGCTGAGGCGCTGAATAGGTCCATTATTAACTACCTCACGGCCTCTTCCTGCCGCTGCTGGCAATAAGCCCTGAAAAATGAAGTGACCTCCTTGTGAGCTTAGGGCTCTTCCTCCCTGGGCAATCTGTGGCCCACAGAGGTCCCCAGCAGAAAGCAACCCACTCCTTTGGAAAGCCTATTCTTCTCCCCTCATCTCCCACCCTCCTGCCCCATCATCGCTGCCTGTCAGCCTGCCCTCGGTAATCTCGCCTCACTTAATTGAGGTTCGCGTCTCCAGTGGTTGGCCTCGGTCCAAGTCCCTTGGTAGTACACTCCAGGTGGCGCTACCAGTAGAACTGAGCCACCTGCCCTATGATTGGCTCTTGGAGTCGGAATCCCAGTCCTAAAAACGACAGGGACCCTGGCACCAGGAAGTAAATTGCCCAAGTGCTATCAAATAGAGATGGGTGGTTCTGAATGGCAGAGGTGGAAGTCCCACTGCTTCCTTTGGACCAGCTCCCAAAGTTCCACCGGCTCCAACACCTCGCAACGCCTCATGTGTGGACTGCATTCTTGGCAGCTGACATGTTTGGTGTTGTGATTAGGATTCAAAGCGAGCTTATTTGAGACAGACCCTTATTTGAAAAGAGATCGAAAGCTTTAACGTTCTGGAGTGGCGCAGTGGTTAGCACCGCAGCCTCACAGCTCCAGCGATCCGGGTTCAATTCTGGGTACTGCCTGTGTGGAGTTTACAAGTTCTGCCTGTGTCTGCGTGGGTTTCCTTCGGGTGCTCCGGTTTCCTCCCACATGCTAAAGACTTGCTGTTTGACAGATTAATTGGCCATTATAAATTGCTCGTAGTATAGGTAGTTGGTAGGAAATTATAGGAACAGGTGGGGACAGGTAGGATTATGGAATTAGTGTAGGGTTAGTATAAATGGGTGGCTGATGGTCGACACAGACTCGTTGGGCCGAAGGGCAGACTCGGTGGGCCGAAGGGCCTATTTCAATGCTGTATCTCGAAACTAAAAGAATACAAGCTGTTTTTATTTTTACAAGGCATATATGATTGTAGCTGAGGTTTCTGTATTACAAGAAGAGTCTGGGGGATTGAACACAGCTGAAAGCTGATTAATGGCTGAGGGTGTTTGAAAGATGACAAAACAGAACCATTAACTGGAAGATTGCATTGTTTGCTATTGACTGGACATCTTTAATTCCATATCTGCATCCTGGAGGACAGGAATTGGAACAATACCTGAGGAAGTTCCCGATTGTCTTGTACTGTGGAAATGGTCGGCATCATTGTACTGATCAGCCTGTTCAGAATATTAATAAGAACTACCTTCACTGCACCTGCTAATTAATGAGCAACCTTTGAGATATACAAACACTGATCGTAACTTAACTGTTCATGTTTAATTTATGCTAGTTTTGTTTGAGAGTTAAAGTAAAATTGATAAAAGTGAAATCTTGTCCATTTGTTTTTGTTTCAGATTTTAAGGTCAATGGGTGCATTTAGTTCTTTTGATTTGTTAGTGGTCTTAAAAGGGATCATAACAGCAGCAAAGAGAGTATGGGCAGAGACTGGCAGACAAGGTAAAGGGAATTTAAAAAGCCTGTACATTCATATATGTCTGTATGAAAAGTGAGAGAGTAATAAAAGAAGGAATAGGGCCGATTAGGAAACAAAAAGTAATGATTTGTGCATGGAAGCAGAGGCATAGTTGAGGTGCTAAATGAGTACCTTTTACCACTTTAACAAGGAAAATAAGCTCCCAAATGCCTAATGAATAATAAGGTATCGAGAGACTGGATTGGCTCAAATCGATACGGAGCAGGGATTGGAAACGCTGGTTATACTTGAGATTGATAAGTCGCCAGGGACGGATCAGGTACATTCGAGCATACTGAGGGAAGTAAGAGTGGAAATTATGGAGGCAATGCCCATAATCTTGCAATCCCCTGTTGATAAAGGTTTGCTGCCAGAGAACTGGAGAAAAGAAAACGGTACGAATTTGTTCAAAAAGAGCTTTAAAGATAAACAGAGCTATTGCAGGCCAGTGTGCTTAACATGTGTGATAGGAAAATAAAGTTCAGAAACGGTAAACTGGCAAGAAACGAACAGTCACTGGGGCAAGTGCGATTAATTAAATAAAGGAAGCACCAATATTTTCATGCAAAAAGGAGTTTAACTGATTTGATTGAGATTTTTGATTGGTGATATGATAATGCACTTGATATGATGGACATTATTACGAGCTCACAGGACGTCGAGTTGCTGTGCACTCTGTCTTTAATAAAACTGAGATAGTCGCCGCTGAGATAGGGAGGGGTCCTGCCGACTTCGGGTTGGTAACGGGCCTCACCCGCTCCGATCTTCATGCCCCCTCCCAACCTACACAACCCGACCCCACACCCCCACCCCCGCTCCGCCCCGCCACCTTTACCAACGTTGGACTCCCTTTACAATCCTGCCCTTGATGTTGGGAACCAGGACATGGATCTGCCTGATTTTAAATCATTGAAATTATTTTGATGAAATAACATTCCAAGCAGGTTAGTTCCACAGCATGAAACTGTTAACAACTTCTGATGGTCTGATAACTGCTCTTAGAACGTTGGTGGCAACACACCGAGACTACTGTGTACAGTTGTGTTGTCCTTATTTATGGACGAATAGACATGCATTGAGGTAGGTTCAGAGAAGCTTCACTCCCATGACTCCTGGTGTTAAAAGGGGCTGTCTTGCGAGGAGAGGTTGAATAGTTTCCGCCCATAAACTTCAGAGTTTAGAAGTATGAGAGACACATTGAAATGTGAAATTCTGAGGAAGCTTCAGAGTCTGGTGGGGAGAAGAAGTTTCCCCTTCGAGGAGGAATCTGGAACTAAGGGACAAAAGGTGCACATTTCAGGCGGAGCTGAGGAGGATTTATTTTCCGTGATAGTCATGAATCTTTGGAATTCTTGACCCAGAGAGCTGTGGAGGCTGAGTCATTGATTATATGCAAAGCTAAGATATAGAGATTTTTAAACTATAGGCTAGTCAAGAATTATGGAGAACAAGCAAGAAAATGGTTTTGAGGTCGAGATCAAATCACAAATGATCTGAATGTGTTGTGGAGCAGGATCGAGGGACCAAATGGCCTATGCATGTTCCTATTGCATATATTCTTACGTACTTAGCCCGAGCATCTGATCCCAATACATTAAGTTGAGATATTAATCTGATCACATTCTCAGGAATGGATCAACACAAACAATTACAGATAAAGAAAGAAAAATGAGCTCGTACATTTAGAATCTAAGGGCATTCTATCAAAGGAAAATACATTCAGCCCAGTGAATAATGCAATACTAATGCAAGGATGTGATGCACAAAGATTATCACAGTCATTATGCATCTGCTACAACACCAAATAAGCAGAGCCTCCAGACAGCCCATCATTATACTGACCGAACCGAATAGACAACTGCGTAAAACATTCAGCAAGGAAAACATTATCAAGTACAGCAGTCGATTTAATATTTATTTGCAACATTAAGAGCTGGAGACAGCAGCTTACCGGGAACTCCAATGGCTGCAAGAATGGGATAGTAAATATCTTCAATCTGATATAGGACTGGATATCTCATTTCTGTGAGAAGCAACAGCTGGTATTGTTCTGAAACCGACAGCTCCGGTACTCACTCTGAGCTGATACATACTAATAGGCCCTGATTTATACAGGGGATAAGTCTGCACTGACATGGTTATACCCCTGATCATTGCTATTAGTGACAGTCACTTGAACAAACACATTACATCAGCAGCTTTGACTGGCATGTAAATAAAATGGTGCATTTGACATGAATATCTCAAAGTCCAGCAAAGTAACTTAATCAGACCTATCTTGGGGATAAGGTTGAAACATGTGCTAATACAGGACAGATCCCACAATGATGAGCGGCTTCATGTAATTGTAATGACAATTTTCACTGATAATGGTTCATGCATAAATTCTCCGGCTTTCTCCACAGTATACACTGAATCCAGCGGCAGATGCAATTAAAATGTAAACTTCGACACGAGGACAATTAAATCCATGTTAAAGATTACAGCTGAGAATTTACTGTGGGTGGAATTAGGGGACAGACTCTGAGCGTACTCCATTGACATTCCTCTCTCTATTATTGTATTGCACATGTTTATCAGTTCATTCTACAGTGGCTAAAGGCTCCAGTTAAACAAGAACTGGGCCATCTCCTGACACTATTCCCCCAGTTCACTGCTCACTGACAACCAAACCTCCACTCTCTCTCTTTCCAAAACTTTATTACACTTCTTTATATGCCAAACATCTGGCAGCTCGCACAACACAATGGTTTTCATTGACCCGCATTAGATTTCAGTCCGCTCAATGGCTTAAATTTAAAATTCTCGTCCTCAGCTTAAACTCTATCCATGCCTCAAAATTCACCGGCTCAACTCATTCCTCCAAACATCCATCAAACCTCGCCCGTGATCTCTCCATATCTCTAATATTGGGCACTTTTTGTGGGACTACCCTTTCTTGGTTCCTGTCTTCCTGATACGATAATAGTCACAGATTACCTCGCAACGGATTCCGTCCACCTACGTGCACTATCAATTCGCCTGTGCCTGACCTTTATATTTTGCCTCCTACTCTTGCACATCTACATGTTTCCCAATGTCAACAGCAACGACAGGCATGGGCCATCTTCCACATGTGTGTTGACAACACCAAGGTCCAGCTCTCCACCATCTCCCTTGACTTTCCACTGCCTCTGTGTGACAAGATTACAAATGTCTGTTTAGCAGAAGCTGCAATTTTCTCCAATTAAATATATGAAATAAAAAATCAATCATCCTTTACTCTGCCACAAACTCCATACACATTTCACTGACACCATTTGCCATCCTAGCAGTTGTGTCAGGCTGAATATGATGCTTTGTAAATTTTCTCCACTGGTTTCCCCTGAACTGACCCGCAGATCACAACGCGTCTGAATCATATACCTAATTCCACCTCCTGAACATCACCAGCCTCAAGAACTGCCTCAGCTCATCTGGCACTGAAACACTACTTCCATATTAGCATCTTGGAGGGAAAGACTTAGAAAACTACCTGAGAAATTTCTCGATTTTCTTGTACTGTGGAAGTGTTTGGCACCATCTTGTTGATAAACCTGTTCAGTGGATGACTACAGACTGTCGTTATTGCATATGCTAATTAACGTGTAATCTTTCAGATAAACAAACATCGAACGTGAGTTAACTGTTAGTGCATGTTTAATTTGCATTAAATCGTGAATTGAGAATGGAAAGCTCAAAGCTGGAGGACGTGATTTGGAGGTGTAAGATGAGATTTAATAAGGAGAAACTCCTGGTAGTTTTGATTCGGCAAAGTATATATAAAGTATATATATAAGAGAGAGTAGAAGTTCACATTGTGCCATTTGAGACCTTCCACAATATGGATTGGACCAAATCATCTTAGACAAGCTCCTGGAGACTGGTTTTGAATGGAAGTCTCCTTCAGATGATCACGCACGTGACCATGACAAAGTAAAGACTACTGTTGCAAATCCCTGCGAGTTGCTACCAGAGGCCCAAAGACAGAAAAAAAAAATTACAAAACGAAGCAGGACCAATCATTCTATGGAATTTGCTTGAGAGAATGAAGTTTGGCAGATGGCAGAAATCGATAATGTTCGCAAAATACCTTGAGAAAATTAGGGATGTAATTCGATGGAATTGTTCGTAATAGTGTCCCGTCAGGGGTTTTATGCCACCTGGAAGACATTAAGTTTGTAAAATAAGATATGCTGCAGTAACGGGAAGTGGGAGTCCCTGGCACAGCCAGCATTTACGGCCCATCACCAGTTGTCCTTGATGATTGAATGGCCTGCGAAGACATTTCAGAGGGCAGTTAACAGTTAACCAGTTTGCTGTGGGTCTGGAATCACATGTCCGCCAGAGAAGCTCATTTCCTTTCCCAAAGGGCTTTAGTCAACTAGGTGGGTGTTTGCGACGCCAGATCTAAGTTGTTATGGCATCATGACTGAGAATAGCCTTCAAATCCAAATTGTGTTGCACTAATTGATTTATTCTATTAATAACTTGAATTTAAATCAATTTTCAACAACTTTATTGGTGGTATTTCAACCCGTGTTGCCATCTGGTACTGGCTTTACACAGTTTGATGCAGATGTCACCAAATGTCACGGGGAAATTTTGTTTTATACAGATACCCACTCGTGTTTCTGCAAAAAAAAATCAGAGCAAAGGAAGCCATATTGTTTCTGTGGAGAATATCGTTACAGCCAGTTGCAGTGTTCATTGTACATCTTGCAGGGAAAGCAATGTCATTGCTGATGCTCTGCCCAGAGTTCAAAGAGAAGGCGTAAGTCTGAAGGGAGGCTCTGAAATGTGAAAATTTTGCCATGTCCGAATCCTACTAATCTTTCATTTGTTATTGGTAAAATTCAGCAATTTTGTAAAATCGTCAGCTGTTAGAGGATGACGTCTACACAGGGTCACAAGTTTCTGCTATGGGTCTTCATGTGAATGAATAGGCCGCGTCTAGGCCCACAGATCTTTGAGCACATGGGAGAAGATTTCACAAGGATCCCAAGTGTGGGGTTTGCTTCCGTTTCTTTCTTTCTCTGCGGCCACTCTTCCTTATCATTAAGGCACTTGGACTCAAAGTGATGGACAAGTTGCCACCATTTTGAACAATTAGTCGCGAGCTCCTTCCAGTCATGAATGTCAATGCTGCTGAGCTTCAGCGAGAGCTTCAGAGTGTTCTTTGAAGCATTTCCTTTGTCCTTCCCTGTAACGCTTGCAATTTCAGAGTTGGGAAAGCAGGACCTGGCGGGGCAGACCGTTTTTGGCTACGCAAACTCAGTGTCCAGTCCATCGAAGTTGGATTTTCAGGAAATTTGCCTGGATGCTAGTAGAGTTGGCTTCAAGAAGGTAACTAGCATTTGTTCTATGGTCCTTCCCTTTAATCTGGATGATGCATTGGAGGGAGTGCTGAGGGAATTTCTTTAGTGTTTTATTTGTCTGTGATACACAGTTCAGGCCTCATTGCAGTGCTGGAGTGTGGTGACGAGAATTGTTTGTAAACTAAGACTTTTGCTGACTTGCAGAAGTCTTTATTGTCAAACACTCACTTCTGTAAGTTTGTAGCTGGCTGATCTGGCACAGTTGATCCTGTGTTGGATCTCCCCATCAATGGTGGCCTTTTAAGAGAGGCAGCTGCCAAGTTTCAGGAAGTTTTCAATGTATTCTAGAGTTTCTCCTTCAACATATGTGGGATATGGAATACTTCTATGACCAAGTATAGGCTGATATATGAGTTTTGTTTTGACAACTGTAGAGGGCATTCAAGTCCTCTCCATGTAGAAGTGAAGAGATCGAGAGTGGTTTGCAAATCTGACGCAGAGTGGGCAATGACAGTTTAGTCATCCAAAAACGACAGATCATGTATGTCTATGATGCATAGTTTAGTTTTGGCACAGAGGTGAATGAGGTTAATGAGTTTCCCATCCAGGTGAAAATTCATACCCACACCAGAGAGCAGTTGTACTTTGATGAAGCGAGCAGCCACTGTCAGCTAGACTGTAAATAGTATTAATAAAATATGGTACGTGTTATTGTAGCATAGGAAAGTGTCTCCTCTGCAGGACGCAATAAGTTATTTGCTAAAAATGTTTACGGTATTAAGAATTAATTGTATTTTCGAACTGTCTGAATGAAATCCTTACTGCAGCAAGACATTCTTTTTTTCCCAAGGGAGGAAGTGTAATGAATCCTAGGCCTGGATTTAATGCCACCGCACTCCCAGAGATGGGCTAGGAAGCATGTAACCCATAGATTTGCTGTGGCAGGCATGGGAGGGAGGGCCTGTCATCTTCTCATTGCACTGCAATCAGTTGGGACTGGAAATGACCAGCAACGGCCTTTCCGCCCAGAGGCCATTGGAGGCCTTAAAGCGGCCTATTATTACCTACTGAAGGGCCTCTTCCTATTATTGCTGGAATCAAGGCCAGTAAAGTAGGGTGACCTCCCTGTGGGATTTGGAGTAAAGGCCTGCTCGGGTATAATACTGAAATCCGACCCGACGACATCATAGGAACATGGGATGATTGGAACAGGAGTAAGCCATTCAACACCTCGAGCCGTCATTCAATAAGATCATGGCTGATCGCGACCGAACTCCATATACCTGCCTTTGGCCTATAGCCCTTTATATCTTTGCTTAATAAAAATCTATCTATGTCAGATTCAAACTTAACAACTGTTGTAGCTTCAACTGCTGTTTGTGGGAGAGAGTTCCAAACCTCTACCACCCTTTGCGTGAAGAAGTGCTTTCTGACATCTCTCCTGAACGGACTGATCCTAAAGTTTAGACTATTCCCCCTAGTTTTAGAATTTTCAAATAGTGGAAATAGTTTATCTTTATCTAGCCTGTCTTTTCCTGTGAATATCTTCAAAACTACGATCTGATCACCCCTTAACCTTCTAAGTTGTAGCGAAAACATGCCTAATTTCTGTAATCTCTCCTCATAACTTAACCCCTGTAGTCCAGGTATCATTTTGTTGCACTCCCTCCAAGGCCAATATATCCTTCCGAAGGTGCGGTGCCCAGAAATGCTCACAGCACTCCACGTCGGGTCTAACCATGGTTTTGTACAGCTGCAGCATAACCTCTGTGTCTTTTTACTCCAATCGTGGAAATATAAGGGTTCGCACTCCATTAGCCTTTTTGATTATTTTCTACACTTGCTCGTGGCATTTTAAAGATCTATGCATCTGAATCCCCAAGTCTCTTTAGACATCCACTGCACTTAAACTCTTCCCATTTAGAAAATACCCGGATCTATCCTTTTTTGGTCCAAAATGGATAATCCCACACTTGCCCGCATTGAAATCCATCTGCCACAGTTTTACCCACTCACCTAGTCTGTCAATATCGCTTTGCAATTTTATGCTATCATCTAGACTGTCTACAATGCCGCCTGACTTTGTATCACCAGCAAATTAATATATATGGCTTACTATGGCATCATTCAATTCGTTAATGAATAATGTGAACAACTGAGGCCCCAACACTGATCCCTGCGGGACACCACTAGTCACATCTTGCCAATCGGAGCCTCCTTTGGCATCCTTGGCTGGAGAGACAATGGGTAAGCTCCTGGAGGTGGTCAGTGGTGTGTGGAGCAGCGCTTGTCGTGGCAAAAAAGACCAATTCTAGAGTGACAGACTCTTCCACAGGTGCCGCAGATAAAATTGATTGTCGGGGCGGTTACACAGTTTGCTCTCCGCTTGCACTTCGGTCTTTTTTCCTGCCAACAGCTAAGATAGTTTGACTCGCCACTCTTTAGCCCCGCCTTTATGGCTGTCTGCCAGATCTGGCGATCACTGGCAACTGACTTCCACGACTTGTGATCACTGTCACATGACTCCATGTCACGCTTGCAGACGTCTTTAAAGTGGAGACATGGACGGCCGATGGGTCTGATACCAGTGGCGAGCTCGCTGAAAAATGTGTCCTTGGGGATCCTACCATTTCCATGCAGCTCACATGGTCAAGCCATCTCAAGCTCCGCTGGCTCAGAAGGGTGCATTTGCTGCGAATGCTGGCCGCCTCGAGGACTTCTGCATTGGAGATACGGTCCTGCCACCTGATGCCAAGGATTCTCCGGAGGCAGCGACAATGGAATGAATCGAGACGTCTCTCTTGGCTGACATACGTTGTCCAAACTCGCTGCCGTAGAACAAGGTACTGAGGAAAGAAGCTTGATACACTCGGACTTTTGTGTTCCGTGATGGTGCGCCATTTTCCCACACTCTCTTGGCCAGTCTGGACATAGCAGCGGACGCCTTTCCCAGGCGCTTATTGATTTCTGCATCGAGGGACAGGTTACTGGTGATAGTTGAGCCTAGGTAGGTGAACTCTTGAACCATTTCCAGTGTGTGGTCGCCGATATTGATGGATGGAGCATTTCTGACGTCCTGTCCCATGATGTTTGTTTTCTTGAGGCTGATGATTAGGCCAAATTCGTTTTAGTCAGCCGCAATCCTGTCGATGACTCTCTGCCGACAGTCTTCAGTGTGAGATGTTAATGCAGCATCGTCAGCAACAAGGAGTTCCCTGATCGGGACTTTCCGTACTTTGGTCTTCACTCTTGGATGGGCAAGGTTGAACAACCTGCCATCTGATCTTGTGTGGAGGAAAATTCCTTCTTCTGAAGACTTGAACGCATGTGACAGCAGCAAGGTGAAGAAGATCCCGGACAGTGTAGGTGCGAGAACACAGCGCTGTTTCACGCCACTCACGATAAGAAAATTGTCTGATGAGGCGCCGCTATGCTGAATTGTGCCTTTCATATTGTCATAGATTGAGTTGATGATACTTAGTAGCTTTGGTGGACATTCGATCTTTGCTAGTAGTCTGAAGAGACCACGTCTGCTGCCGTGGTCAAAGGCTTTGGTGAGATCTATGAAAGCAACATAGAGGGGCATCTTTGTTCGCGGCATTTCTCCGGTAGCTGGCAAAGGGAGAACAGCATGTCAATGGTGGATCTCTCTGCTCGAAAGCACACTGTGTCTCAGGGTAGACACACTCAGTCAGCTTCTGGTGCATGTTTAAAATGACTCGACCGAAGACTTTCCCCACTATGTTGCAGTCACCACGGTCACCCTTGTTCTTATAGAGGTTGATGTTATTGGCATCGCGCATGTCCTGTTGTACTGCTCCCTTAACCAAGCACAGGCAAAGCAGTTCATGGAGTGCTGAGAGTATAGCAGGCTTGGCACTCTTGATTATGGTGATGGGCGGCACAGTGGCGCAGTGGTTGGCACTGCAGCCTCAGAGCTGCAGCAAACTGTCTTCGATTCTGGGTATTGCCTATGCAGAGTTTAGATTAGATTAGATTAGAGATACAGCACTGAAACAGGCCCTTCGGCCCACCGAGTCTGTGCCGAACATCAACCACCCATTTATACTAATCCTACACTAATCCCATATTCCTACCAAACATCCCCACCTGTCCCTATATTTCCCTACCATCTACCTACCTACACGAGTGACAATTTATAATGGCCAATTTCCCTATCAACCTGCAAGTCTTTTGGCTTGTGGGAGGAAACCGGAGCACCCGGAGAAAACCCACGCAGACACAGGGAGAACTTGCAAACTCCACACAGGCAGTACCTGGAATCGAACCCGGGTCCCTGGAGCTGTGAGGCGCCACTGTGCCGCCCTCAGCTCTTCATGTGATTGTGTGGGTTTCCTCCGCATGCTCCAGTTTTCTCCCACAGCCAAAGACTTGCAGGTTGATAGGTAAATTTGCCATTGTAAATTCCTCCTAGTGCAGGTAGGTGGTGGGAGAGTGGTGGGGATGTGGTAAGGAATATGGGATTAATGTAGGATTAGTGCAAATGGGTGGTTGTTGGTCAGCACAGACTAGGTCGGCCGAAGGGCCTGTTTCAGTGCTGTATCTATCTATGACTCTAATGTCCTCCTTCCCAGGGGCTTTTCCACTGGCTGGAGAATCAATGGCATCACTGAGATCCGATTTTCTTGGCATACCTACTCATTATCCACACTATTTATCGCCCACCACTCAGCCAGCTTCCTAACCATGTCAATAATTTGCCCTCAAATCCATGGGCTTCTACCTTAGTTAACAGTCCCTTCTGCGGGACTTCATCAAATACATTCTGGAAATCTCTATAAATAACATCAGCAAACATTCCCCTGTCCACTACCTTTGTCAGCTCTTCAAGCCAATCAGTGAGATTTGTCAGGCATGACCTTCCCATCATGAATCCGTGCTGGCTGTCCCTGATTAACTGATTTTTTTCTAGGTGTTCAGTCACCCTATCCTTGATTATGGAATCCAGCAACTTGCCCACCACAGATGTCAGGCTAACTGGTCTGCAATTTCCTTGGTTCTCCCTTTTCACCCTTCTTAATAAGAGGAGTGACATGTGCAAATTATCAATCGAGAGGGATTAATCCAGAATCTAGCCAACTCTGAAAGACATTAGTTAGAGCATCTACAATGTGCTACCCTACTTCCTTTAACACCCTCGGATGGAAACCGTCATGTCCTGGGAATTTCTTACTCTTTAGTTCCATTAATTTCCTTGTTACTGATGTTTTGCTTACATTAATTGTATTAAGTCCCTGTCCCCTGTCGGCTATTAATTTTTTCGGGACTTCCGGCAAGTTATCCTCCTTTCAACTGTAAATACTGAGGCAAAGTAATTGCTCAACATGTCTGCCATTTCCCCATTCTCAATGACAATATCTCCATTTCAGCTTTTAGTGGGCCTGCATTGCTCTTGAACACCCGCTTTCCCTTTATGTAAGTTATCAAATTTCTTGTTTTTGATTTTGATGTCCCTTACAAGTTTCCTTTCATAATCCTTTTTAGTAGCTCTTATAAGCTGCTTTGTGACCCTTTTCTGGTCTTTGTATCGATCCCATTCGGCCGGATCTATGCTGCGATTTGCATTTTTGCAAGCCCTTTCTTTTTGTTTTATGCTATCCCTAATCTCTTCAGTTGTCCATGGCTGTTTTTTCTGTGAAATGGAGCTGTTTTCCTGTCAGGGGTATATATCACTCTGTATTTCGTTAAATGTTTCTTTAAATATTCTCCACTGTTCTTCAGTCGTTTCACCCATTAACAGATCTACCCAGCCTCTGTCTCAACACGGTTATGTCAGCCTTACCCAAGTCTAAAATTCTAGTCGGCGATTCGTGCTTTTCACTTCAAACGCTACCTTGAATTTGATCATGTTGTGATCACTATTTGATAAATGTTCACGGACATATAGGCTACTAATTAAATTTGGCTCATTACTCATAACTAAATCTAATATTGCATGTCTCCTTGTTACATCTAGGACGTATTGCTGTCGGAAACTATGCCAACATATTCCAGAAATTCGCTACCTTTCTGACAGGTGCTACTCTGCCTCTCCCAGTTTATGTGTAAGTTAAAATCCCCCATTAATACTACTTTGCCTTTGTTACACACTTGCCTAATTCGTGCATTTATACAATCTAACACCTCAGAACTGCTACCAGGGGGTCGCTACACAACATCCAAAACAGTTTTAGATCATTCTTTGTTCCTCAATTCCACCCATTAGGTCTACACTGGATCCTTTCCCCTCATTATATCCTCCCTCACTAATGTGGTGATATTATTTCTAATCACTAAGGCTACGCCATCCCCTCTGCCATTTCCCTGTCCCTCCTGTAAACTTTATAACCAGGTATATTTAGTTCCTAGTCCAGACCATCCTGCAGCCACGTCTCCCCAATGGCCACAACATCATAATCTTCCATTTGAATTTTCGCCTGTAACTCATTTAGTTTATTCCTTACATCCAACCCGAACCGGACCCAGGACCGAGTTCTTTCATTGTTTTTCGTGCCCGACCCGACCCGACCCAACTAGATCCGACTATCGCAATAAAGTTCCTGATATCAAACAGGTTATTGCGCTCTACCTTATCTAAATGTTGTGATCCGGTTCATCCGTTCCAGCAGCAGGCTATTCTTGCAGATGGAGTTGTGGGTAATCTGATCCTGATCACATCAGCACGAGCCAACGCCCCCATCCCTCAACTTTCACACATGAGCACTTTGTGGGCGAGTGCATTGGACATGATCAGGGGTAGAAATCTAATGATTTCCTTACCCTCTCCCTTTTTTGGTCGACACAGTTTGCAGACGGTTGCAATGCTGTAAAGATTTGGAGTGGATTGTGGTGGGTGCAAGGCCATGAAGATTTGAACATGAGCAACACAGAAGCCAATGATCATTTTCTACTGCTTTTCATAAGCTCAGTGAATTCAATTCAGAGAGATTGGACTGCAAGGTAAATTTCCGTGAAAGGAAAAATTGATTGATTGGAAAAATGGAAGGTCAGCGAGCAGGCTTTCCCCGTACATTTTGATAGTTAATGTACAGTACTGTAGATTCCCGGTGCTATCTGATCATTAGTCTACGATATACAGATCTACAGTAGTGTTTGATTGAAGAATTCTGGTTGATCAGCGTGCACATAATGGCCAGCACCTCGAATAGCCGACAAAGCAAACAAGTAACGGATATGTTAAAGTTGACAAATTATTTTGAACAATTTCTAGCATTGAAATTTGATACAATTTTACATAAAGGTTCGTATCACTTTTTAAAAACAAATATTCTTGCTCTAGAATATCAATAGATTTTATAGTGTCCATCTATCCTTTGAGATCTTTGTAAGTTTTTGTTGCACTGCCAGGTAGAGAAACAGCAAGGGCTGCTTGTTAATTGTTTTTACACACTGGACTGTCTTGTTCCTCTATAAAATTACAGTTCAGTTTTAGAAGAAATAAAACATCCCAGGAGCCCTGATTCGAAGTATTAAAATGCAAAACAAATAATCAAACAGCGATCAAATAGAGTTAGCTATTTATTGAACATATTTCTTCCAATTCCTTGAGTACATAAAATTAAAGATCCCAACTCGAGGAGCCGAACTATGTTTTGTCGATAACTTTCAAATACATACAGTGTTTCTCCTTTCTGTCAGAAATATAAGCTTGTCTCTTCCGAAAGTTTCTATCAACATCTCGACAGCCTCATGACTTTTAAGCAATCTTCTCATGAGATTATCCATTTTCTCTCCACAAAGAAAGACATGCTCTTCTCTCGCACCTTTCACAACCTCAGGACGTCCCAAACCGCTTTCCACCCAATGAAGGTCTTTGAGAATTGTACTTCACTGTTGTAAAGTAGGAAACGCAGCAGTAATTACCCACAGCAAGCTCCCACAAACAGCACTGTGATAATAACCGGATAAAACAGAAACAAATCACGTCAAACCGTAGATTAAAAAGAAAACAAGTAATCTACTCCAACAAAGCACCCAATCGGCAGTTAGGTGAACATTGGATTTACTATTAATAAAAACAAGAAATGCTGGAAATACTCAGCAGGTCTGGCAGCATCTGTGGAGAGAGAAGTAGAGTTAACGTTTCAGGTCAGTGACCCTTCGTCAGACCTTACAAATATTAGAAATGTAAATGATTTTAAGCAAGTAAAGCGAGGAGAGGGAGGGGGGTGGGGGGGCTGTGGGGAAAGATATAACAAAAGAGAAGGTGTTGCTTGGACAAGTTCAAAGCGAATAACTGATCATTTGGTCGTGGAGCAAAGGTAAACGGATTGCTAATGGTGTGCTGAAAGACAAAGCATTAGTACAGAAAGGGTGTCAATTGCCTGTAAAGCACAAATCACTCCAAACACCAACATTAAAAAATATATATAAAACAGAAACAGTGGGTAGGCACAGTAGAAACAAACTGAACACACTGAAAAATCTAAAATAATATAACCAAATAATAAAAGAAAAAAGGAAAAAAAAATAACTAAACAGAAAAACCAGTTGGGGGGCGGGCGAGGCGTCATGCTCTGAAATTATTGAATTCAATGTTCAGTCCAGCAGGCTGTAGTGTGCCTACTCTATAAATGAGATGCAGTTCCTCGAGCTTGCGTTGATGTTCGCTGGAACACTGCAGCAATCGCAGGACAGAGATGTGGGCATGAGAGCATGGTGGGGGTGGGGCTGGGGTGGGGTTCAATGGCCAGCAACTGGAAGCTCGGGGTCATGCTTACGGACTTAGTGGAGGTGTTCCACAAAGTGGTCACCCAATCTACGTTTGGTCGCCCTAATGTAGAGGAGACCACATTGTGAGCTGCGAATACAGTATACTAAGTTGAAAGAAATACAAGTAAATTGCTACTTCACCTGAAAGTTGGTTGGAATTATGGACTACAGATTTAAGGAATGAGAGGGCAAGAGTTTGAACAGCAGATTAGCTGAGACTGCGTAGGATGAGCTGATGGTCGAAAATGTAGTGGATGGTGCGAATATATTCTCCCAACCTCTCTCAGGGTTAAATATGACATCGAGGTTGTGAACAGTCTGGTTCATCCTGAGGCAGTTGGCAGAAGAAGAATTAATTTTTTAAACAGCAGCAAAGTTGAGGCGCTGGGACGGTCAGCTCCAGTGCTAAACCCGGATCCCTTTGCTCGTCCTAGAGACATAGAGTTATACAGCACAGAAACAGGCACTTCGGCCCATCGTGTCGGTGCCGTCCATCGAGCACCTATCTTTTCTTATCCCATTCTCCAGCACTTGGCCCATAGCCTTGTTTGCTATGGCGTTCCAAATGCTAAACTAAATACTTCTTAAATGTTGTGAGGGTTCCTGCCTCTGCCATCCCTTCAGGTAGTGTGTTCAAGATTCCAACAACAATCTGGGTGAAAAATAATTTCCTCAAATCCCCTCTAAACCTCCTGCCCCTTACCTTAAATCTATGCCCCTGGTTACTGCCTAACCGGGGGGGGCGGGGAGTTTCTTCCCATCTACCCTATCTATGCCCCTCATAATGTTTTATACCTGGATAAGGCTCCCCCGTCAGCCTCCTCTGCATTAAGGAAAGCAACCCGAGCCTATCTAGTCTCGTTTCACAGCTGAAATGCTCCAGCCCAGACAACATCCAGGTGAAACTCCTCTGCACCCTCTCCAATGCAATCAAATCCTTCCGACAGTGTGCTGACCAGAACTGTAAACAGTACTCCAGCTGTCGCCTAACTAGCGTTTTGTACAGCTTCATCATAACCTCCCTGCTCTTATACTCTATACCTTGGCTAATAAAGGCAAGTATCCCATCTGTCTTCTTAACAAACTTATCTACCTGTGCTGCTGCCTTCAGTGATTTATGGACAAGTATACCAAGGTCCCTCAGACTCGGACCCTCTTGTTAGTCCTCTCAAAATGCATCACCTAACACTTCTAAGGATTAAATTCCATTTGTCACTACTCCGCCCATTTTACCAGCTCATCTATGTCGTCCTGTAATCTAAGGCTTTCGTCATCACTATTCACAACACCACCAGTTTTCGTGTCATCTGCGAACTTACTGATCATACATCCTACATTCACGTCTACATCATTAACGTACACCACATACCGCAAGGGTCCCAGCACCGATCCCTGTGGGACACCACTGGTCACAGGCTTCCAATCGCAAAAACAACCCTCGACCATCACCCTCTCCGTTCTGCCACTAAGTCAATTTTGGATCCAATTTTCCAAATTGCCTTAACCAATCTCCCACTTGGGACCTAATCAAAAGCCTTGCTGAAGTCCATGTAGACTACATCAACTGCTTTACCCTCATCCAGTCACCTCCTCGAAGAATTCAATCAGGTTTGTTAACTATGATATCCCCCTGACAAAACCAGGCTGAGTATCCTTGATTAATTCCTGTCTGTCCAATTTGAGATTAATCCTGTCCCTCAGAATTATTTTCCGATTATTTCCCTACCGCTGTTGTTAGACTCACTGGCCTGTAGTTACCTGGTTTATCCCTGCTGCCCTTCATGAGTAATGGTACCACTTTCGCTGTCCTCCTGTCCCCTAGCACCTCTCTTGTGGCCAGACATAATTGGAATATTTGCGTCAGAGCCCTTGCTATCTCCTCCGATGTCTCACATAAAAGCCTGGGGTGCATCTCATCTGGGCCTGGGGATTTATCCACTTTTACCCCGCTAAAACAGCTAATACTTCGTCCCTTTAAATGCTAATTTGTTCGAGTATATCACACTCCGCCTCCTTGATCTGTACTCCCACATCATCCTTCTGCATAGTGAACACAGTTCAGTTCATACCTCAGCTACTTTCCTTGGCTCCAAACACAGATTGGAACCTAAACTTTCCCTGGTTATCCTCTTGCTTTTAATATATTTATAAAATGCCTTGGGATTTTCCTTTGTCTTCCTGCCAGTGTTTTTTCATGCCCCTCTTTGCTATCTTAATTACTTTTTTTTAAAGTACCCGCCTATAATTTATTTTTTGTAATTCATTCATGGGATGTGGACAACGCTGGCCAGGCCAGCGTTTATTGCCCATCACTAATTGCCATTGAGAAGATGATCTGCCTTCTTGAACCGCTGCAGTCCATTTAGGGTAGGTATACCCACAGTGCTGTTAGGAAGGAAGCTCCAGGATTTTGACACAGCGTCAGTGAAGGAACGGCGATATATATCAATATATATCAATATCATATATCAATGTGATGCTGGGGACTTCAGAAGGAGGCCGCGATGGATCATCAACTCGGCACTTCTGGCTGAATATTGTTGCAAATGCTTCTGCCTTATCTTTCGCGCTGATGTGCCGGGCTCCCCCATTATTGAGGATGGGGATATTTGTGGAGCCACCTCCTCCAGTTAGTTGTTTAATTGTCCACCACCATTCACGGCTAATTCACGGATGTGACAGGACTTCAGAGCATGGCATCGCTTAGCTCTATCTATCGCATGCTGCCTACGCAGTTTTCTATACTCCTCTAGGGCCTCCGCTGTTTTCAGCACTCTGCATCTGCCAAAAGCCTCTTTTATCTTCCTTATCCAATCCTCTATATCCCTTGACATCCAGGGTTCCCTGGACCTGTAGTTCAATTACGGGAACCTGTTGGCCCTGAACTCTCACTATTTCTTTTTTGAATGACTCCGACTTGTCTGATGTTTGCTTTCCTACAAGTCGCTGCTCACAGTCCACATTGGCCACATCCTGTTTTATCAGATTGAAATCGGCCTTCCCCCAATTCAGTACCTTTATTTCCGGCCCTTCTTTGTCATTTTCCATAACTACCTTAAATCTTACAGATTTATGGTCACTATCCCCGAAATGCTCCCCCACTGACACTTCTATCACTTGTTGGGCTTGATATGATTGTCGCTATTATCAGCATCATTATCAATTTACGGAAGTTTTCAAACATTAGCAAGATTTTGCTTTTGTCGAATAAGTTTATTGCGTGTAGATGTGAGGTGCTGAGAATCGAAGCAATAGATGTAGAGGTGAGAATTATTTGTGTTGTTGCCCCTTTTAACTATCCGTGGGCACAGTGACAATGTTTCAGATCCATTTATGTTTCGTTCTATGGAGATCCCCACTTGCCCTGACCTTTTCCTGCCAGTATATCGTCGGTTTTCCAGCTCTGTCACCTCCTACCCGCCTCTCCCAGCTCTTTAAGGTTGTTTGATCCTCAAGACACTTACCTTCCTATCCTCCAGCAGTCACATCTTGCTACTTGTCAGCTGGATCTTGGTCATGTAGCTCCTCAAATAGACTCTTTGCTCTGGTCCTTCAGTAGCCAAATCTTGCCCCATACACTCTGGACTTTAGGGCTGCACTCAGTTGTTGCATTTATTAATGAACTGAGTAACTGATGCAACCGGATATTTCACCACTGTCTTGAACTGTTCTCTGAACTTGGACTGAGTCGCCACCTAAATAAAGGTGTTTGCACAGCAACTTAAATTTCGCAGCATATATGCGACTTGTTCAAAGATATCATAAGCATTACCATTTAAATGGGGATCCAGGGCATCAAATAAATACAAAATATACTATAACCATAGAAGAATAAAGCTGCCAGAAATGGTTAAAAGTAAAATCATGGACTTTCTTCTGCTCTCCATCTCTGTATCACTGCGATTCTGTCCCTTGCTCTGACCCCTCAATGCCATACGGACTCGGCTGGCCATTAAAATGTATCTGACTGGCAGAGCGTTAAGGATCAGAATTAAAGCAAATGGGATCAATGGTGTTAATACCATTGAAAACCAAGTAAATGCCACCCACCTAGGGTCAGTAAAATAGCTATTCTTATTGGAACAGAACCAGGGTACATTGTTGATTATTCTTTTAGGTTTAAATCTAAAGTACCAGGCGACATTTTTTAAACAGAGCACAGTGCAGGTTGTTGCAAGAACCACAGCTGCAGTTTTCTTTGTGCAATATTTCGTTTTCAGCTTCTGACAACAAATGGCAACAAATCTATCAAAGGAGAACACGACAGTGAGCCAGACAGAACAGTCAATTGCTGCACGGAGCAGGACATTGATAACAGTACACACGGGGGTCATGTCCAGGAAACACAGTGGGTAATAATAATAACGGAACCGCCTCAGTATGACATCAGTGATGATAACCATTAGATCACCCGTCGCCATGGCCACCAGGTAACGAGTGGTGCAGGTGGAGAGGCCGCACTTTCCCCGGAACAGGATCAGGATCGCCATTAAGTTAACTGCAGCGAGAGAGGGAGAGAGAAGTGAACAGAACATGGAAATGACTGATCAAGCCGATGTTATCTATTCTTCCAATCCCAACACTGACCCCTGAGGAACTCCACTGGAAACCTTCCTCTGGTCCAGAAACAATCTGTTCACCAATAAACTATATTTCCCATCATTCAACCAGCTGTATATCCGTTAAGATCTTGTACCTTTTATTGCATGAGATATAACTTGTTCTGTTGTGCAGTACTGCATCAAATGCCTCGTGTAAGTACATGTACAGCACATCAGCAGCATTACCCTCATCAACCCGCTCTTTTATGTCTTCAAACTAATCCAAAAAGTTACATAAACACGATTATCCTTTCAGAAATGCGCGCTGGATTGCCTTAATTAACTTGCCTTTTTTTCCAAGCGGCGATTAATATGGTCCTGAATTATTGTTTCTCGATATTTCCATACCACTGAAGGTAAACTGACAGACCTGCAGTAGCTGTAATTATCTTTACACCCTCTTTTGCAATTCTCCAGTCCTTTGGCTTCACCCTGCATCTATGGAAGTCTTGGAAATTATGGGCAACGTCTTTTCGATTTCCACTTTCACTTGCCTCAATGTCCTTGGACGCATGTTATCTCATCTTGATGACTCATCAACTTGGAACATTAGAACATCGAAACAGGAGCAGGCAATTCAGCCGGCCGAGACTCCTTCACATTTAATTTGATCATGGCTGATTATCGACTCAAGCACTACTTTGGGGGAGGCAGTGGCGTAGTGGTATTGCCACTAAACCAATAAACCCAGAGTACTGCTTTGGGGACGTGGGTTCAGATCCCACCATTGCTGAAAGTGGAATTTGAGTTCAAATAATAAATCGAGAATTCAAAATTTTTTTAAAAAATGCTAGTCTAATGATGGCCATGAAACCATTGTCGATTGTTGTTAAAACCCATCTGGTTCGCTAATGTCCCTTCGGGAAGGAAATCTACTGCCCTGACCTGGTCTGGCCTATATGTGACTCCAGATCCACAGTAATCTGAAATAAAGACAAGAAATGCTGGATTCACTCATCGGAATGAAGGGTCACTGACCCGAAACGTTAACTCTGCTTCTCTTTCCACAGATGCTGCCAGACCTGCTGAGTGGTTCCAGCATTTCTTGTTTTTATTACAGATTTCCAGCATCCGCAGTATTTTGCTTTTATTTATGCACAGTAATTTGGTTGACTCTTACATGCCCTCTGAAATGGCCTCGCAAGCCACTTAGTTAGTGCAGTTAGGGATGGGCAACAAATGCTGGCCTGGCCAGTGACGTCCACATCCGATGAATGAATAAAAAAAACTTTCCGGCGCTATCCCCATTTTGACGTCAGTAGTATCTGAAAATCTATTGATTTCTGTCTTGAACATGAATAATGATTAAGCTTCCACAGTCCTCTGAGGTAGGAATTTCAAAGATAAACCACCACCTGAGTGAAGAAAGTACTTCACATCTCTGTCTTAAATGACCTGCCACATGTTCTGGAGCTATGTCACATGGTTATAGACCGAGGATGTTCAAGATATAATCCCTGGGCCTGAATCCGGTCCGCCGATGGTTTCCTTTCGCCCTGTGGCTCAGCTCTGATTGGCAACTCCCATCGACATCAGACGGAGTGTGTAGACGGGACCTGTTTATGGCGGGCCGGGTTACCCCCGTTTGCCATTTGTCACTCCCCGTTGCCCAGGCAGCGTTAGCGCTGATTGGTGGAATGCGGAGACGGGACCCTGGAATCGGCTGCCCTTGCTGCTTTCGAGCTATTCAGTAAATATTTTGCATCGTGAGCAGGTGAACGCCTCCGCTCTCCCCAACGGAAATAATGCAGGCATGGTAGGTATCCAGTTGTGGGAATGGCTGCTGCAGGAAAAACCGAGTGGGAGACTGGAAGCCTGAGTGAGGGACACTGAGCGGAGAGTAGGGAACATGGAGCAAGCAAGACGGAAGACAAGGTGGGGTGGAGATGGACAGAGGAAAGAAAGAGATGGGGAGGGTAGAGAGGGAAAGACATATAGAAAAAGGGAGGAGAGAGATGGGGCGCGGGGGGTGAGTGGGACTGGGAGAGGGACAGAGGTCGGTGCAGACAGAGAGAAACAGAGGGGAGAAGAGAGGGACAGAGAGAGTGGAGAAAGAGGTACTAAGAGAGGGCGAGAGAGGGCCGGAGGGAGGAAAGAGGGAGTGAGAGACAGAGAGACTGAGAGAGGGAAAGTGAGTGTGAGAGAGGAGGAGAGAGAAGACATAGAGTCATTTACTTACAGCACAGAAGGAGGCTCTTCGGCCCATCGTGTCCATGGGAGCACTGCAGTCTGTCCCACATTCCCCTCCTGATCCCTGGTGCCATACAATTCTACTTCACTCAGGTGGCCATCCAACTTACTCTTGAAATAATTGCTTCTCTCCATTTCCACCTCCCTTCTGGGCAGCGAGTTCCAGGTCATTATCACCCGCTGTGTAAGAAAGTGCTTCCTCAGATTCTTCCTTCATCTTTTGCACAACGATTTTCTTCTGTGCCCCTTAGTCAGAGAGATGAGTGGTGGGGGGTAAGTGGGAGAGAGAGAAAGAGAGAAGGAGACACACACACAGAGCACGGGGAGAGGGGCAAGAGGGATCATGGTCTCTCCTGAGAGATAGACATCTATCCAGAATACTCTGCATCGCTACATCAAGTGTGTGGGCATAGATAGACTGTGCATGCAAGCACAAATAATGCAGGGTATGTCACTAAATCAGTTTGCAATATAATGACCAGAAAGTAATTCAACAAATTAGTATTCTCATTTCAAAGTTTCTTCACAAAAATGCCCATTTTTTTTTGTTTTTTATTGGTACAATACGTTTTTAGTGCCTTTAACTTCCGAAATGTTCTCATCAGACCCCGAGAGCAAGCAAAAATCGCAAAGCTACCCTCCACCCTAAAAGATGTGACAACCATGCTTTCGAAAATATACACCCAGTTTTCTCAATATCTAGACATTATAAAATCCTGCCTCTTCCTCTACTCCCTTGCACGTGGTACAGGGTGTAATCTAGAGATTGCTTCATTTGAAGTCCTCCTTTCAAATTCTCTACTTAACTACCAAATTCTGACGGCATAGCTGATTCACTCTTTCCACCTATACCTTCACACCAATGTGGACTGCATCTGCTGCCTGTTCAGCCCCTCCCTCCCGCTGAGCGAGTTATGCAGCTGTCAGTGGCATTCTTGAACTTGCCATCAGGGTGGAAGATGCTGAAACATACTGCTCAAATATTTATGCAGAATTCAAGAAGCGTCTTGAAGTTCCCCCATAGCGCAGAATGTGCCCACTAGTGGTCGGTGTAGCTCTACCATTCCTCTATTTCTAGTTAATACTTCTTGCGAATAAGCTTTAACTTTCTCAGAAACCTTACTACTGTTAATAGTAAAGCTCAATACTATGAATAAAATTTACTTTTACGAATAAAAATTACTGCTGTTAATAAACCATTCCAGAAATAATAAACCTTACTACTATTTATATACTTTGCTATTCCAATAACTCTTACTGATGGTAATATGCCTTACCAACAGTAATAATACTTAACGAAGGTAAGATCAATTAAGAATATCATTAATCACTTTTCCAATCATAGTAAAACTTACTAATAGTTAAACATTTTACTTAAAATAAAATAGAAGACTTACCCGCTACTATGCTTTACTTGTTTATAATATGAAATCTTTTTAAAAATTTTATTCTCCCAGTTGTTTAGATTCAGCCCCGAGGCAGCAATACACACTAGCCAATCAACTCACGACTCTCTGATGATATTACGGTTTGACTTTTTCCCAAACGCTACAACCACTGCTGTTTCCACCTCTCCCGACACCCTGCAAATCAGTCGAAGTCCCCAAGCTTAGGTCTCACTTTGCCTTCTCCCCATTAGTGTCCTCACAGGTGCAATCTGCAAATTTGCTCGAAGCAAGCTTCCACAAACCACAATGTGATATTGACAAAAACATTTGCTCCATTTGTGGTTATAATTGAGATTTTACTCTTGCCGAACACACTGGGGATAATTCTTCGACTCTTCTTCAAAATAGTGTCATGGAATTTTGTTCTGCATCCAGCCAACCATGGTCTTATTGAATGGTGCAGCAGGCTCGAAGGGTCGAATGGCCTTCTCCTATTCCTAGGTCCTTTATTATTAAATGGTTCGTCAAACCTTAATCATATACAGAAGTGAGGTGGTTTATAATGACAGCTACATATCCATCCAGGTAACAACAAGGTCATAAAATTCAGCACCCAGGATTCCCAGATTCTCAGGGCCATACTGAGGTATAGGAAATCCTCAGCACCATAAAGTGTTTTCAGTAATTAAACTTAGAGTAACTATAAGTAAATTTGCAGAGGATTTGAAAGAACTAACAGTGTTCATTGGCTATTTACCTCAGTGAATTGATTTCGTCGGGGATGTGCAATTGATCACAGAAAAACACCAATGCATTTCACATTAAACACGTACTATAAAGCATATTCAACGTCCAGAGATAGCATGCCCCTTGTCAACGATTACATCCATAAAACACACCAACAGTACCATGGGTTGCAGAGATCAATTTCGTGACACAATGATTACAAAGGAAAACCGGATTGTTCCATTTCAGTTAGAGATCCATGGTATCATTCACAGTAGCAGATACTCCAAGTAAGGTTATGTCACTGTGAGTAGGAGTTCTGATCCGGTTAGTGACATGCGCCCAGTAAAATTCTGTAATTACAGTTCCTCGTACTACTACCTTCCCTCAGTTAGGTACCTACACTAATATCTGACTCAACATTACACCATGTTTAACTAAACGCAATTACTTGAGAATGAAAGAAAGTGTTCATCCGAACATACAAACATACAAAGTAGGAGCATAAGGAGAATATTTGTCCCCTCTAGCCTGCTTCGGCATTCAGCAAGCTTGTGGCTGATCTGATTGTGGCCTAAACCCCACATTCCCACCTACCCCCAAGAATAATTGACTCTGTTGTTAGTCACAAATCTATCTACCTCTGCCTTAGTGTATGCCGCAGACAGATTTGTTGTCATTGTAGCTAATGGAATAAAACGCAGTGGCAATTCAATCTGTTTGGCTAATTACATAATAGCACAGATCTTTAAAACGGCGAGCACGAGTTCAGCACTTCACTTCATGAATCACACATTAAAACCAGAGGCATTTCAAACAAATTCCACTTCAATATTGTGTGAAATACTAGGAACACCAACAATGGCAAGAACCATATAGAATATTTTGTCAACCATTTGTCTTGGAAGATGCATTTCTTTACGTGAAGTGATCTATCCCTTGGTGCTTCAGAAATCTATATGAATGAAACGTTGAGACGATGCATTCCCAAATCCTTTAATTTATATCTTGTGGAATCTCCATGGAGTATGCAAATTTAAACCTGTTTAATTTGTCTTTTTTTGTATTTTGAACAAACAGATTATGACAGCTGAGTTAAGTCCCTGTTGTGCTGGACTATATTTAGCTCTTATTTTGAATTGGAATAAGTTCACGTCACATTGCATGAATTAACACAAGATAATTTAATGTCGTATGCACTCAACAATTGATATATTCCTTCAAATATCACCGGTCCCATCTCTAGATCTCATATTTTGTCAGTGTTCGCTTTCATATTGGTGTGGCCATTCTGAAATTTAAATCCTGATGTTAGTTTTCACTCTCCGGCTTGCTCCACAGCTCTCTGATTTTTTTGACTTTTATTGTGTTAATTCAGTTAAACAATTCAAGATATAAATTGTCTCGTATTCGTCAAACTATACAATCCATCAAACTAATGCAGCACCACAAATTTAATATAAAATAAATGCAAGAAATACTGGAAATGCTCAGCAGGTCTGGCAGCATCTGTGGAGAGAGAAACAGAGTTAACTCTTCAGGTCAGTGACCCTTCATCAGAAATGGCAATTGTTAGAAACGTAACAGATTTTAAGCAACTAAAGCGGGGGTCTGGCAAGAGATAACAAAATGAATGACGTTGATAGGACAGAGGGGCACATAGAATAACTGACCAGAAGGTGATGGAGCAAAGGCAAACGGTATGTCAGTGGTGTGTTGAAAGACAAAGCGTTTGTGCAGAGAGTGTGTTAGGTGACAGATAAATGAACATCCCTGGCCCAAAGCACAAAGATGAAATAAAAACAGAGGGTAGGCACGTAGTAAAAAAAAGAATGATAAAGCAAACTAAAATAAAATAAACAAATTTAAGAAAGCAAAAATAGCTAAAAATAAAAAGGGGGGTTCGTCATGCTCTGAAATTATTGAACTCAATGCTCAGTCCGGCAGGCTGTAGCGTGCCTAATAGGTAAATGAGATGCTGTTCCTCCAGCTTGCATTGATGTTTACTGAAACACTGCGGCAAGCCATGGAGACATATGTGTGCATGAGAGCGAGGTGACGTTGAAATAGCATGCAACCGGAAATTCAGAGTCATTTCTTTGGACTGAGTGGAGGTGTTCCGTAAAGCGGTCACCCAATCGGCGTTTCGTCTCCCCAAAGTTGAGGAGACCACATTGTGAGCAGCAAATACTGTATACTAAATTGAAAGAATACAAGTAAATCTCGGCTTCACCTGAAAGAAGTTCTTTGGGGGCCTTGAATAATGAGGAGAGCAGAGGTAATAGGGCAGGTGTTACACCTCATGCGATTGCATGAGTAGGTGCCGTGGGAAGGGGGCGAGGTGGTATGTGTAATGGTGGAGTGGACCAGGGTGTTGCGGAAGGAACAGTCCTTTCGGAGTGTTGACAGGGGAGGGGAAGATGCGTTTGGTAGTGCCATCATGCTGGATGTGGCGGAAATGGCGGAGGATGATAGAAACATAGAAAAATTAGAGCAGGAGTAGGCCATTCGGCCCTTCGGACCTGGACCGCCATTCAAAGAAGATCATGGCTTATTGTTTAATTCAGTGCCATCTTACCACTTTCTACCCATATCCGTTGATCCCTTTGGCATGAAGAAATGTATCTATCTCCTCGTTGAATATTTTTAATGGCTTGGTCTCCACTGCCTTCTGCGTTGGAGAATTCAATAGGTTCACCACTCTCGGAGTAAAGAAATTTATCCTCATCTCGGTTGTAAATGGTATAGCCCGTACCCTAAGACTGTGACCCCTCGTTCTGGACTCCCCAGCCAACGGGAACATTCTTTCTGCATCTCGCCTGTCTAGTCCTGTTAGAATTTTATAGGTTTCTATGAGATCTCCTCTCATTCCTCGAAACTCCAGTGATTATAGGCCTAGTCGACTCAATCTCTGCTCATACATCAATCCTGCCATCACAGGAATCAGCCTAGTAAATCTTCTCTGCTTTCCCTCCATGGCAAGAATATTCTTCCTCAGATAATTAGACCAAAACTGCACACAATACTCCAGATGTGGAGATGATCCTTTGGATGTGGAGGCTGGTTGGATGGAAAATGAGGACAAGGGAAACCCTGTCGTGGTCTGGGAGGGAGGGGAGTGGTTGAGGGTAGAGTTGTGGGAAATGGGCCAGACACGGTTGAGGGCCCTCTCAACCACAGTGGGGGGAAAACCTCAGTTGAGGAAAAAGGATGACATATCAGAAGTGCTGTTATTTTAGGTTGCATCATCAGAGCAGATGCGTGGGAGACAGAGAAACCGGGAGAATGGAATAGAGTCATTAAAGGAGGCAGGGTGTGAAGAAGTGTAGTTGAGGTAGCTGTGGGAGTCGGTGGGAATATAATGAATTTCAGAGGACAGCCCATCCCCAGAGATGGTGGGAGAGAAGTCGAGGTAGGGAAGGGAAGTGTGAGAGATGGACCATGTAAAGGTGAGAGAAGCATGCAAAGTTGAAAAAGCTTTTCAGTTCGGGAAGGAGCAGGAAACAGCACCGATACATTCATCAATGTAATGGAAAAAGTGTTGAGGGAGGGGGCCTGATTCGGACGGAAACCAGGAACAAAAGACAGGCATAACTGGGACCCATGCAGGAACCCATAGCAGAACATTTTGGAACCTGAGGATAGGCTGTCCACTAATATTCATCATACGCCCACAGCTACCTCGACTACACTTCTTCACAACTTGCCTCCTGTAAGGACTCCAATCCATTCCCCCAGTTTTTCCATCTCCGATACTTCTGCTCTGATGCTGCAACCTTCCATGACAGCACTTCTGATATGTCTTCCTATTTCCTCAACCGAGGATTCCCCTCCAGTCCTTTACCGTCCATGGTCCATTTCCCACATCTTCACCCTCACCCCTTCCCCTCCCTCACAGGACCGCGACAGGGTTCCCCTTGTCCTTACTTTCCACCCCATCAGACTCCACATCCAAAGGATCATCCTCTGCCATATCCGCCACATCCACCCATGATGCCAGTACCAAACGTAACATTCCCTCCCCTCTCCTGTCAGCATTCCGAAGGGATCGTTCCCTTCATGGCACCCTGGTGCACCCATCCCTTACGCCCAACACCTCTAGACCTTCCCAAGGCCCAGTCCCATTCAATCGCGGGATGTGTAACGCCTGCCCTTTTACCTTTTCTCTCCTCACTATCCAAGGTCCAACCACTCCGTTCAAGTGAAGCAGGGATTTACTTGCACTTCTTTCCACTTACTACACTGTATTCGCTGCACACAATGTGGTCTCCTCTACATTGGGGAGACAAAACGCAGATTGGATGACCACTTTGCAGAACACCTCCACTCAGTCTGAAAGCATGACTCTGATCTACCGGTTGCCAGCCATTTCAACACATACACCTTCTCTCATGCCCACAAATCTCTCCTGGAATTGCTGCAGTGTTCCAGTGAACATGAACGTAAACCAAAGGAACAGCATCTCATTTACCGATGAGGCATGCTGTAGCCTGGCGGAATGAACATTCAGTTCAATAATTTCAGAGCATGATGGACCCGCTTTTCATTTGTAGTATTTTTTGTAAAAAAATTGATTATTTTAATTGAGTTTCTTTCATCATTCCTATTTTTAACCTCGTGACTATGCAGTTTTATTCGTATCTGTGCTTCGATCCAAGGCTGATCATTTTTGTGCCAATTAACATCCTCTTTGCACAAAAGCATTGACTTTCAGCACACCATTATCATACCGTTTGCTTTTGCTCTTTGATTCTGGTTCGTTCTTCTCTGTGACCCTCTGTCCTATCAACACCTTGCATTTTGTTATGACTTCCGCCGCCCCCACTTTATTTGATTCAAACTTATTACATTTCGAACACTTTTCAGTTCTTTTTTATTGTTATTCGTTCATGGGATGATGGCGTCGCTGGCTTGGCCAGAATTTATTGCCCATCCCTAATTACCCTTGAGAAGGTGGTGGGGATCTGCTTCTTGAACCGCTGCAGTCCATGTGAAGTAGTTACACCCACAGTGCTGCTAGGAAGGGAGTTCCAGGAATTTGACCTAGTGACAGTGAAGGAACGGCAATGTAGTTCCAAGTCAGGATGGTGTGTGACTTGGAGGGGTACTTGCAGGTGGTGGTGTTCCCATGCATTTGCTGCCCTAGTTCCTCTAGTTGATAGAGGTCGCAGGTTTGGTAAGTGCTGCCTAATGAGCCGTGGTGCGTTGCTGCAGTGCATCTTGTAGATGGTACACACTGCAGCCACTGTGTGCAGGTGGTGTACGGAGTGAATGTACGTGGATAGGGTTCCAATGCAGCGGGCTGCATTATCCTGGATGGCATCGAGCGTCTTGAATGTTGTTGGAGCTGCACCCATCCAGGCAACTGGAGAGTATTCCATCATTTTCCTGACTTGCGCCTTGTAGATGGTGGACAGACTTTGGGGAGTCAGGAGGTGAGTTACTCGCCGCAGGATCCCTGGCCTCTGATCTGCTCGGTATTTATATGGCTACTGCGGTTCAGTTTCTGGTCCATGGTATCCCTTAAGATGTTATGGGGATTCAGCGATCTTAAGGTTATCAAATGTCAAGCTGAGATGGTTAGATTCTCTCTTGTGGGATATGGCCATTGCCTGGCACTTGTGTGGCATAAATGTTATTTACTAATTATCAGCCCAAACCTGGCTATTGTCCAAATTTTGCAGCATTTCTACACGGACAGCTTCAGTATCTGAGGAGTCGCAAATGGTGCAGAACTCTGTGCAATCGTCAGCAACATCCCCACTTCTGACCTTATGATTGAAGGAAGGTCAATGATGAAGCAGCTGAAGAAGTTTGGGCACAGGACATTACCCTGAGGACCTGCTGCAGTGATATCCTGAAGCTGAGAGGATTGACCTCCAACATCCACAACCATCTTCCATTGCGTTAGATATGACTCCAATCAGCAGAGCGTTCCCCCCCTCCCCCGATTCCCATTGACTTCAGTTTTGCTAGGGCTCCTTGATGCCATACTCGGTCGAATGCTGCCTTGATGTCAAGCGAAGTTACTTTCACTTCATCTCTTGTGTCCAGCGCTTTTGTCCATGTTTGAACCAAGACTGTAATGAGATCAGGAGCTGAGTGGCCCTGACAAAACCCAAACTGGGAATGACTGAGCAGGTTATTGCTAAGCAAGTGCCGCTTGATGGCACTGTTGATGACATATTACATGACTTTATTGATGATTGAAAGTAGACTAATGGAGTGGTAATTGGCTGGATTGGACATGTGGTATTTTTTTGTGGGCTGTACATACCTGGGCAGTTTTCCACATTGCCCGGTAGATGCCAGTGCTGTAGTTGTACTTGAACAGCTTGGCTAGGGGTGCGGCAAGTTCTGGAGCACAGGTCTTCAGTACTATTGCCGGAATATTGTCATGGGCCATGGTCATTGCAGTATCCAATGCCTTCAGCCCTTTCTTGATATCACGTGGAGTGAATCGAATTGGCTGAAGTCTGGTATCTGTAATGCAGGGGACTTCAGGAGGAGGCCGAGATGGATCATCAACTCGGCACTTCTGGCTGAAGATTGTTACAAATGCTTCAGCCGTTTCTTTTGCACTGATGTGCTGGGCTGCCCCATCATTGAGGATGGGGATATTTGTGGAGCCACCTCCTCCAGTTAGTTGTAGAGCTTTGATCTGATCCGTTGGTTATGGGACCGCTTAGCTCTGTCTATCGCATGCTGTTTATGCAGTTTTTCACGCAAGTAGTCCTGTGCTTTAGCTTCACCAGGTTGGCACCTGATTTTGAGGTATGCCTGGTGCTGCTCCTGGCATGCCCTCCTGCACTCTTCATTGAACATTTGTCCCCTGGTTTGGTGGTCCTGGTAGTGTGGGGAATATGCCGGGCCATGAGGTTACAGATTGTGGTTGTGTACAATTCTGCTGCTGCTGATGGCCCACAGCGCCTCATGGATGCCCAAGTTTGCATTGTTAGATCTATTCGAAATCTATCCCATTTAGCACAGTGATAGTGCCACACAACACGATGGAGGGTATCCTCAATGTAGAGGGGGGACCGTGTCTCCACAAACACTGTGCGGTGGTCACTCCTACCAATAACGTCATGGACAGATGCATTTGCGGCAGGAAGATTGGTGAGGACAAGGTCAAGAAAGCTTTTCCTTCTTGTTGCTTCCCTCACCACCTTCCGCAGTCCCAGTCTGGCAGCTATGTCCTTTATGACTCGGCCAGCTCGGTCAGTAGTGGTGCTACCGAGCCACTCTTGGTGGTGGGCATTTAAGTCCCCCTCCCAGGGTACATTCTGCGCTCTTGCCGCCCTCAGTGTTTCCTCCAAATGGTGTTCAACATGGAGGAGTACTGATTCATCAGCTGAAGGAGGGCGGTGGATGGTAATCCGCAGGAGGTTTCCTTTCCCATGTTTGACCTGATGCCATGAGACTTCATGGGGACCGGAGTCAATTTTCGGGACTCCCATGGCAGCTCCCTCCCGATTGTGTACCACTGTGCTGCCATCACTGGTGGACCTGTCTTTGCGGTGGGACAGGACATACCTGTGAATGGCGATGCCAATGTCTGGGACATTGTTCTGATGAAGGTTCACTGACCTGAAAGTGTAACACTGCTTCTCTCTCCATAGATGCTGCCAGACCTGTTGAGTACTTCCAGAATTTCTTGCTTGTATTACAGCATCTGCAATATTCTACTTCTGTTTAATTATAGAAATCTAATTTATTGGCACAAACTAATGCAGCCCATCAAACTAAAGCAGTCTCACAGAGGACACAGTTCATCATGATAATATAGAATCTAAACTAAAACAGCGTTTTAAACTAAAACTGTCCCTCAAAAAATATTATCTCTCAAATTAATACCGACAATAATGGAATGTAAAAGCTCAGACTTATACAATATCCAGACCTTCCAATCCCCCTAACTACAAAATGAGACATTCGCTGGCATTAACTGCTTGGATTCTCTCGGAAGTCATGATGTGTGCAAATACAACGTCCACGACTTAGCGGTGAGAATCGTGACTCTGAATGCACCGTGGATATTTCTGCCGTTTAGGACGAAAGGAACCACATCATTGACTTGGGCTGCATTTACCCCAATGCAATTAAACCTCCCCATTAGCGCCGCCGTACCTGAGTGGGAAGAGATTACATTGGAAGCTGAATTGGGATGGCTGCTTTACAATAACACTTCTCTCATAAAATCAAATAACATTGGAATGTTTCTGGCACATGAGGTCATTCAATCAATCATGTCTACCAGAGAAATTTAGTCACTGCCTTCCCGTGTTTTTTTTAACTCGTAGCTCTGCATTCTTTTTTGCATTTTGACAATGATCCAATCCAGTTTTGAAAGCCACTGTTTAATCTGCACACATCAGATTCTAATAGATGCGAGTGGGATCCTCTTAGCTCGCCAGTCTTGTATCCATGTTAATATCTTACCCCCTACACCATTATTATTAGCATTTATCTTGGATGTGGCACCTTGGCAAATGCCTTCTGGAAATTTAAGTACAATACATCCACAGTTTCCCTTTTGTCCACAGCACAGTTTACTTCCTCAAAGAACACTAGTAAATTGGTTGAATATGTTTTCTCTTTCACAAAAGCTTGTTGACTTTGCCTGATTACCTTGAACTTTTCTAAGTACCATGCTATAACGACTTTAACAATAGATTGTAACATCTTCTCTATGACAGATGTTAATCTAACTGGCCTGTAAATTCCTGCATTCTGTCTCCCTCCTTTTTTTTGTATAAAGGAGTTACATTCGCTATTTTCCAATCTAATGGAATCTTCCTCGAATCGAGGAATTTTGGAAAATTGACCCCATTTTTATCGCCGTACATTTCTGACAAACATCCGTTATTTCTTCCTTTATACTTCATCCTACCTTGTGATTGTTGTTGGGGGCCTGTGCACCGTTCCCACAAGTGACTGCATTGTTTCTTTTGCCGATTACCTGAAATTGGTGTCTTCTGGTTTTTGATTCTTCCAGCAATGTTTCTCTGTATTTTCAAATCTATTTGGCAAGGACATAATACTGGGTGGGAATGTGAGTTGTGAGGAAGATGCAATGTGTTTTCGAGGGGATTTGTATTGATTGATATTGCAAACTCCTCGAAATGAAATCTAGCTTTAAAGGTGTGCAAAGCAAACCCGTGCCCAGTTTGAAGGACGGAGCTGGAAGCCCGATATGTTCCCGGCCCGAGCACGGCACGTGTCGTTGGAGCCAGTCAGTGTCAGGTCGGGTCGGGTAGCAGGGCTTTACATCCGTACATGACTAATGGCCCACTATCCGACGACACGTATTGGGTTCAGGCCGGGTCATGTCGAACTTCTGGTTCCCGTATTCGGGCTCGCAAGGGTTTCCTTTGCACACCTTTATCTTGCTTTCCAGAGCGTCACCACCCTCTGGGTAAAAAGGTTCTTCCTCAAATCCCCCTTAAACCTCCCGCCCCTCACCTTAAACTTGTGACGTCTCATAACTCACCCTACAACTAAGGGGAACAGCTGCTCCCTTTCCACCCTGTCCATGCCCCTCATAATCTTCTCCACCTCTATCAGGTCACCCCTCAGTCTTCTCTGCTCCAGCGAAAACAACCCAAGCCTACCCAACCTCTCTTCATAGCTTAAATGTTCCATCCCAGGTAACATCTTTGTGAATCGCCTCTGCACCCCCTCCAATGCAATCACATCCTTCCTATAATGTGGCGACCAAAACTGCATACAGTACTCCAGCTGTGGCCTTACCAAAGTTCTGTACAACTCCAACATGACCTCCCTGTTTTTGTAATCTATGCCTCGATTGATAAAGGCAAGTATCCCATATGCCCTTTTCACCACCCTATTAATCTGCCCTTCTGCCTTCAGAGATCCATGGACAAACACGCCAAGGTCCCTTTGTTCCTTGGAACTTCCCAGTGTCAGGCCATTCATTGAATACTTCCGTGTCACATTACTCCACCCAAAGTTTATCACCTCATACTTTTCAGCGTTAAATTCCATCTGCCACTTTTCTGCCCATTTGACCATCCCATCTATATCTTCCTGTAACCTAAGACACTCCACCTCAATGTTAACCACTCGGCCAATCTTCGTGACTTCCGCGAATCTACTGATCCTGCCCCCCATATAGTCATCTATGTTGTTTATATAAATGACAAACAATAGGGGACGCAGAACAGATCCCTGTGGTACACCACTGGACACTGGCTTCCAGTCAATGAAACAGCCGTCTGTCATCACACTCTGTCTCCTACAGCGAAGCCAATTTTGAATCCACCTTATCACGTTACCTTGTATCCCATGTGCATTTGCTTTCTGGATAAGTCTCCCATGTGGGACCTTGTCAAAGGCTTTGCTGAAATCCATGTAAACTACATCAACTGCACTACCCTCATCTAAATACCTGGTCACATGCTCAAAAAATTCAATCAAATTTGTTCGGCATGACCTCCCTCAGACAAAGCCATGCTGACTATTCCTCATCAAATTTTGCCTCTCCAAGTGGAGATAGATTCGCTTCTTCAGAATTTTCTCCAATAGTTTCCCTACCACTGACGTGAGACTCACTGGTCTGTAGTTCACTGGCTTATCTCTACAACCTTTCTGAAATAGTGGGACCACATGAGCTGTTCTCCAGTCCTCTGGCACCTCCCCGTGGCCAGAGACGAAATAAAAATTAGGGTCAGAGCGGCTGCAATCTCCACCCTCGCCTCCCACAGCATCCTGGGACACAGATCGTCCAGACCTGGAGATTTGCCCACTTTTAAGCCTTCCAAAACCTCTAATACCTTGTCACTCCCTATGACAATTTGCTCACGAACCTCACAGTCTATCTCTCTCCAAGTTCCATACCTGCATCGACATTCTCTTGGGTGAAGACAGATGTGGAGTATTCGTTCAACACACTACCAATGCCCTCTGGCTCCACCCACACATTTCCCCCTTGGTCCCTAATGGGTCCTGCTCTTTCCCTGGTTATCCACTTCCCATTGATATACTTACAGAATATCTTGGGATTTTCCCTACCTTTACCAGCCAGAGCTTTCTCATATCCCCTCTATGCTCTCATAATTGCTTTCTTAAGCTCCATCCTACACATTCTGTATTCCACTAATGCTTCCATTGATTTGCTCTCTTTGTATTTGCTAAAAGCCTCTCTTTTCCTTCTGCCTGTATCCCTTGATCCCTTTAGCCCGAAGAAGTATATCGAACTCTTTCTTGAATATCTTTAATGGTTTGGCCTCAACTGCTTTCTGTGGTAGAGAATTCCACGGGTTCACCAATCTCTGGGTGAAGAAATCCCTCCTCATCTCAGTCCTAAATGGCTTACCCCTTATCCTTAGACTGTGACCCCGAGTCCCGGACTGCCCCAGCATCGGGAACATCCTTCCAGCATCTAGTCTGTCCAATCCTGTTCGAATTTTGTATATTTCTATGAGATCCCCTCTCAATCTTCTAAACTCTAGCGAATACAATCCTAATCGTCCCAATCGCTCTACATACGTCAGTCCCGCCATCCCAGGAATCAGTCTGGTGAAACGTCGCGACACTCCCTCCATAGCAAGAACATCCTTCCACAAATAACAGGACCAAAACGGCACACAATACTCCAGATGAGGAAAACAGTTTCACCCAGAGGGTGGTAGGTGCCACTTACAGGAATGGTGGTGGAGGAAGAATCCCTGAATTCTTCTAAAACGTACCTGGACATGCACCTGAAGTAACCTGCAAAGCTATGGACCAGGTGCTGGAAGTTGGAATTTGGTTGCACAGCTTGTTTTTCAGGAGGCAGGGACACAATGGGCTGAATAGCCTCCTTCTGTGCTGGAATATTTCTATGGTTCTATGGTTCTAACCAGCGACCTGATGTAAATAAGTGAACAGTTCTATTAGGAGGCAAACTGACAATATATGCAATGTGTCCAACAGAGGAGCGAGTGTGCTCCCAAATGAAATATCCAAGAAGAATTATTAAAGGTGTTCAATGCACTTTCACCGCTCATTCATCAGGACCTTGAGTCAGACGCCTATATGCGAATAAACATTTGTACGAGCAGAAGGAAAGCACTGCCTTCCTTCATGGCTAAAAGACTGTTTATCCAGCCGAGCTCTCAGCGTGTTAGTCAATGGGTCTCGAAAACCGGTTCTCTTCTGTGACGAACACAGTAGTTTATGTATGACGCAAAAGATGGGTATTGAATAATATTTGCAGCGTCACTGCTTATTTTGTTGGTGCGGAATTGTGAAAATCGTGTGGCAGATATAATCGATCCGATGCAGTACCAGGTATGTCCGAAACTGGCTCCCCATTCAATCACATGGCTGTCCCACACCCATGCCCCACTTCAAAACCACGTTATTTGGCTTATGATTAATCCCTCCTTCCTACGTAAGAAGTTCAAAGACGTTCACAGTATTCATCATTCACCGAATCACAGAATTGTTGCAGCGTAGGAGGAGGAGTCCATTCGGCCCATCGTGTATCTTTGCAGTCATTACTCCACAACTCTCCAAATCCATAAGTGTTACTGGACTGTGATTAATTCGTGAACTTGCCAACATTTAACGCAATTGGCTATCCAAAGTTATTTTATTTCAATATCACAATGAAGTGGGCCATGTGCATCAGGTATCAGTGGGAGAGCTTTTAGGGGATAGTGATAATTGCATCATAAGATTTAGGCTGACCATAGAAAAGGACAAGGAGTAATCAAGGGTAAGAATAATTTACTGGGGGAAGGTCAACTTCAGTGGGGTAAGAATGGAGCTTGGGCGAATAAATTGGAGTCAAAAGCTGGCAGAAAAACCGATAGATGAATACAGGGCTACCTTCAAAGAAGAGATATTGCGGGAAAAGTCAAGATTAGATTAGAGATACAGCACTGAAACAGGCCCTTCGGCCCACCGAGTCTGTGCCGACCATCAACCACCCATTTATACCAATCCTACACTAATCCCATATTCCTACCAAACATCCCCACCTGTCTCTATATTTCCCTGACACCTATCTATTCTAGTGACAATTTATAATGGCCAATTTACCGACCAACCTGCAAGTATTTTGGCTTGTGGGAAGAAACCAGAGCACCCGGAGAAAACCCACACAGATACAGGGAGAACTTGCAAACTCCACACAGGCAGCACCCGGAATCGAACCCGGGTCCTTGCAGCTGCGAGGCTGCAGTGCTAACCACTGCGCCACAAATCCAAAGCTCCCTGGATGGCAAAAAAGGTAGAAATTAAGATAAGGAAGAAAAGTTGTGCTTCTGACAGATGTCAGGTAGAAAGTACTGCTGAGAACCATGCTGATGATAGAAGGTTCAGAGGAAAAATGAAAAAAAAAAATCAATAAGAGAAGCAAAGAGAGAGCTTAAACAGAGACCGGAAGCGAGCATTAAAGGAAGCCCCAAAGTTTTCTACAAGCATATAAATATTAAAATAGTGTAAAAAGAGGAGAGGGGCTGATTAGGGACCTGAAAGGGAATTTACATATGGAGGCAGAGGGAACAGCTGAGGTATTAAGTGAATGCTTTGCATCTGTCTTTACCAAGGAAGAAGATGCAATCCAGGCAATGTTGAAAGCGGAGGTAAGTAAGACACGAGAGGGGTTTAAGGTTGATGAAGACGGTGTATTAGATATGCTGCCTGTAATTAAAGTGGATAATGAACCAGGGCCGGATGAGATGCATCCAAGGAAACTGAGGGATGATGTCTGGCTCGGGTATAAAATTAAAACCCGACCGGAGCCCGACCCGGGCCCGATTTGTTTTCACGCCCGACCCACCCGAAAATATCAAACATATTATTGAAACAGAAAAAATTAACAGATTAAAAAGAAAATACCACTTGCCAATGGGAACGGCAATTAGTAGTGCAATTGGGAAATCTGCATGACTGGTCCTGTGTCAGAGAATTCCCAAACTCTGCTCGGGTGCCTAAGGTAGACAAGATAAATCAACAAGCGAGAGAATGAACCGCCCACATTACTCTTACATTCGCAGACAGGTCAGGAACCCAGACATGGTGCGATCAGAGAGCAGAACCAACTTTTATCTGTTTTATATCCTCTGCTACTGACTTCTGCGTCACAACATTGAGGAAGGAGGTACTTGAAGCATTTGTTGCATTCAGGTTCCTGTACAATTTGAGTAGACATCGAGGGAAATTCCTACCTTATAAACTTATGGAAATGACGCAGTAATACTAGCTGGCCCATCAAGCCTGTCCCACACCGAGATAGCTGGATCATCATGGCTAAACACTTCTTCCCTCTCCCTAACTGGCATCTACATCTACTAGGAGTGGCCAAAAACGTAAAAACCCGGACCAATGTGGGGGAAAAGCTCAGTAAATTTCCTCTCCAATGCCCTGCTGTGCAGGCAGTCGAAAACCTGTCCAGGAGATTACATGGACCAAGTGTTACCTATACGGAAACTTGCCTTCAATATGACGTAGTGTTTCTCACAGTCAGGAAGTGATCGAGCTCCCTCTTGAAGCCGCAGAGAAATTCAGCACCCACCACACCAGCTGGCAATATATTCCAGAGGCTCGACATTCTCTGGGAAAAGAATCACGGAACATCCTGTCTATTCCTGTGCACATGTGGTTTGATATGTATCCATTTTTAAAAATTTTAGCTCATAAATGGTTTTCTCTCTGCAATGTTACTTGTCTGCTACTGTGAAACAATCCATTGGCAAGTAATGGGGCAAAAGCTTGCTTTTGAAAATCAATCAACATTACTTCTGCAGCAATTATAGCTTGTTTGAAATGATCTACGTTTGTTGGGAAAAAGTTGCATTAATGACGCCACACTGTTTATTGTCTTCAATATGGTTTTGACATTAACCAAAGTTTCTAGAGATAACAGCTTTCGATTCACTCCCAGGAAACAGAACACCAGCCCTTTGGAATCAAAGGAATACTTCATTCAAGGAACAGAAACTATTAGGTTCACTAATTTAGACTGTGACGTCTGATTAATATGCCAGGGTGTTTTAATTCATTACTGTGGAACATTATGGTTTATAATATGTTGGCCAGTGGTGATTATTCACCGCCGTGCCCCGCCCCCACCACCCACTCCATATATATGGTAAGAAAAAAAAACAGTGAACAGTGTGCACAATGCAAATTAACGTCCAGATTAGATACAATAAGTATTGGTTCAATGCATTTTCATGTTTAATATTTGCATTTCAAACACTGGGTTATTAAAACTAAAATAACTTGAGTAAAAGTTAATCTCTCACCCATTCAGTAATGAGAATTAGGTAAATTGTATCCTGTATTTTGGCTTATTTCATCATTCCTAGTGGATTTTGTCCACAAGATCCGTTGATGTGGTCAATGGCACTCGCTTTTAATGATAATGTGGCTGCTTTCCAGATGTGTGTCACACAACAGCTACAGCATGACTTTTTACATTAACAATACCATCATGAAATTCCGTGGTAGACGTTTTTGTCCTTTATCAATAACTGGGTAGATATAATTCTTGATTTTTTTTGAGTTAAGACAAATCATCAACATGCTTACAACCGGGGTGGTCTGGGCAGGGCACTACAGCTATTTTACCAAGTCTGTACTTGGAAAGGTATAAAAAAACCAAGTTCATAAATTCTGTTTTAAGCACGAGTTATGTACAAAATGAGACATTAGTATCACTTTAGAGGCGAATTTTAACTCATATGACTGTTGCTCAAATTTTGAAGTTACAGAATCACAGGGGAATGCATTATTATTTACTGGCAAATAAAACTGCGGCCTCGTAGGAGATGTGGCTCAGCAGTGGGACATTTACTTTGCAAACATCAGGTCCTGACTTCGATGGGCAGTACCGACAATTTGGAGTGCAAGTCGTCCGACATGAAGCTGAGTTCCTGCAAATTTTGATCCCTCACGAGTATAACTACAGATGCTGAATGATTTATATCATAATGTAGAGGAATGTGAAAGATAAATGGAATGGTTCGGCTAGCTATCATAAGAATGCCGATGAAAACTGATGGTTTGTTTTAAGATGATGCCGCTGGGATCAACAAATATGATTTTGGCTTCGACGCATCGCAATGTTTCGATTCAAACTTAGCGAGTGATACAAATCCAAATTCCTTTTCAGCTCTTGACAGTGGGGCAGGAAATGGCAGCCAATTATATTCAACTGATTAATCAGTACTCCTCCATGTTCAGCACCACTTGTAATAACCATATAGGATAGCAGGCATTCAGTCCTCTGAATGGATCAATAATAGCTCAGAAGCACCAATCTTGACTGACTGATCAAGCACTTATCTGAGAAGCTGAGCATGTGTCAGGTAGTGAAAGAATCAACAAGAGGGGAAAATGACAACTTGACCACGGCCTCAAAAATCCACCTGTCGCTGATGCATCTGTTCATGAGAGTATTGGTAGGAGTCAGCATCACACATTCATTGTGGAGACGAAATCCCGTATACACATTGTTGATTCTCTCTATCGAGATGTGTGGCACTACCAATGTGCCAAATGTAATGGATTCAGAACAAATCTTCCAGCTTAAAACTGAATAACCATGAAGCACTGTGCGCCATCGGCAGCAGCAGAATTGGACCAAACAACAACCTGTGATCGCATGGACTGGAATATACCTGACTCTGCTGTGACCATCAAGAAGGAGTATAAACTCTGTTCAATGCATCAATCACGAATACAGGAGAGCAAAGGAGGAGTAGCACCACGCATACCTAACAATTTGGTGCCAATCTAGTGAATATGCAACACAGGGCTGCATGCATGCTAAACAGCTGAAGCGGTAGAAAGAGTAATTTGCTCCAACAACCATCGGCTTTGCTGAAGGCTCTGAAACACTGCCATATCCAACCGCGATTTCTATTGGATGCAACGTTATAGGAATAGAAAAGCAGAAAAAGGTGCATAAAGGAGTGTTTTTGTTTATTCATTCATGGAATGTGGGCGACGCTGGCCAGGCCGCATTTATTGCCCCTCCCTGATTGCCCTTGAGAAGGTGGTGGTGAGCTGCCTTCTTGAACCGCTGGAGTCAATTTGGGGTAGGTATACCCACAGTTCTGCTAGGAAAGGAGTGCCAGGAGTTTGACCCAGTGACAGTGATCGAACGGCAATTTGGTTCCAAGTCAGGATGGTGTGTGACTTGGAGGGGAACTTGCAGGTGGTGGTGCTCCCATGCGTTTGCTGCCCTTGTACTTCTAGTTGGTAGAGGTCACGGGATTGGAAGGTGCTGTCTAAGGAGCCTTGGTGCATTGCTGCAGTGCATCTTGTAGATGGTACACACTGCTGCCACTGTGCGTCAGTGGTGAAGGGAGTGAATGTTTGTAGATGGGGTGCCAATCAAGTGGGCTGCTTTGTCCTGCATGGTGTCGAGCTTCTTGAGTGTTGTTGGAGCTGCAGCCATCAAGTCAAGTGTAAATTATGGCATCACACTCCTGACTTGTGCCTTGCAGATGGTGGACAGGCATTGCGGAGTCAGGAGGTGAGTTACTCGCCTCAGGATTCCTCGCCTCGACCTGCTCTTGCAGCCACGGTATTTATACGGTTACTCCAGTTCAGTTTCTTGTCGATGGTAACCCCTAGGATGTTGATAGTGGTGGATTCAGCCATGGTAATGCTGTTGAATGTCAAGGGGAGATGGTTAGATTCTCTCTTGTTGTAGCTGTCCATTGCCTGGCACTTGTGTGGTGCGAATGTTACTTGCTACTTATCAGTCCAAGTCTGGATATTGTCCAGGTCTTGCTGCATTTCTACACGGACTGCTTCGGTATCTGAGGAGTCGCGAGTGGTGCTGAATATTGCACTATCATTCTTGAACCTCCCCACATCTGACCTAATGATTGAAGGAAGGACATTGATGAAGTTGCTGAAGATGGTTGCGCCGAGGACACTACCCTGAGGAACTCCTGCAGTGATATCCTGGAGCTCAGATGTTTGACCTCCAACAACTACAATCATCTTCCTTTGCGCTAGGTATGACTCCAGCCAGCGGAGGGTGTTTCTCATGATTCCCATTCACCTCAGTTTTGCTGGGGTTACTTGATGCCATACCCATTCAAATGCTGCCTTGATGTCAAGGGCAGTCACTCTCACCTCACCTCTTGAGTTAAGCCTTTTTGTCTATGTTTAAACCAAGGCTTTAAAGAGGTCAGGAGCTGAGTGACACTTGCGGGACCCAAACTGAGCGTCTCTGGGCAGTTTATTGTTAAGCAGGTGCTGCTCGATGGCACTGTTGATGACACCTTCCATCACTTTACTGATGTGAGAGAGTAGGCTGATGGGGCGGTAATTGGCTGGGTTGGATTTGTCCTGTTTTTTGTGTACAGGACATACTTGGGCAATTTTCCACATGGCAGTGTAGATACCACTGTTGAAGCTGTACTGGAACAGCTTGGCTAGGGGTGCGGCACGCTCTGGAGCACAGGTCTTCAGTACTATTGCAGGAATATTGTCAGGGCCCATAGCTTTTGCAGTATCCAGTGCCTTCGGTCGTTTCTTGATATCATGTGGAGTGAATCGAATTGGCTGAAGTCTGGAATCTTTGATGCTGGGGTCTTCAGGATGAGGCAGAGATGGATCATCAACTCGGTACCTCCGGCTGAAGATTGTTGCAAATGCTTAAGCTTTATCTTTTGCACTGATGTGCTGGGCTCCCCCTTCATTGAGGATGGGGACATTTGTGGAGCCACCTCCTCCAGTTAGTTGTTGATTTGTCCAGCACCATTCACGGCTGGATGTGACAGGACTGCAGAGCTTATATATGATCCGCTGGTTATGGGATCGCTTAGCTATGTCTATCACATGTTGCTTATGCAGTTAGGCACGCAGGTAGTCCTGTGTTGTAGCTGCACCAGGTTGACACCTCATTTTGAGTTATGACTGGTGCTGCTTCTGGCATGCCCTCCTGCACTCTTCATTGAACCAGGGTTGGCCTCCTGGCTTGATGGTAATGGTACAGTGGGGATTATGCCAGGCCATGAGGTTACAGATTGTGGTTGAGTACAATTCTGTTGCTGCTGATGGCCCACAGCGCCTCTTGGATGTCCAGTTTTGCATTGCTAGATCGGTTCGAATCTATCCCATTTAGCATGGTGATAGTGCCACACAACACGATGGACGGTATCCTCAATGTGAAGGCGGAACTTTGTCTCCACAAGGACTGTGCGGTGGTCAACCCTACCAATACAGTAACGGAAGAAGCACCTGCAGCAGGCAGATTGGTGAGGACGAGTTCCAGTATGTTTTTCCCTCCTGTTGGTCCCCCCACCACATGCCACAGACCCAGTCTTGCAGCTATGTCCTTTAGGACTCGGCCAGCTCAGTCACTAGTGGTGCTACCGAGCGACTCTTGGTGATGGACTTTGAAGTCCCCCACCCAGACTACATTTTGTGCCCTTTCCACTCTCAGTGCTTCCTCCAAGTGGTGTTCAACATGGTGGAGTATGAGTCATCAGCAGAGTTAGGGCGGTAGGTGGTAATCGGTAGGAGGTTACCTTGCCCATGTTTGACCTGATGCCATCAGACGTCATGGGGTCTGGAGTCGATGTTGCGGACTCCCAGGGCAACTACCTCTCAACTGTATACCACTGTGCCACCACCTCTGCTGGATCTGTACTGCCGGTGGGACAGGACATACCCAGGGATAGTGATTGCTGTGTCTGGGACATTGTTTGTAAGGTATGATTCAGTGTGTATGACTATGTCAGGCTGTTGCTTGACTCGTCCGTGAGACAGCTCTCCCAACGTTGGCACAAGCCCCCAGATGCTAGTCAGGAGGACTTTGTAGGTCGACAGGGCTGGGTTTGCCGTTGTCATTTCCGGTGCCTAGGTCGATGCCGGGTGGTCCGTCCGGTTTCATTCCTTTTTATTGACTTCGTAGCAGTTAGGTGCAACTGAGTGGCTAGCTAGCCACAGAGGGCATGTAAAAGTGAACCTCATTGCTGTGGTCTGGAGTCACATGTCAGCCAGACCAGGTAAGGGAAGCAGATTTCCTTCCTTAAAGGGCATTAGGGAACCAGATGGGTTTTTACAACAATTGACAATTGTTTCATGGCCATCATTAGACTAGCTTTTAATTCCAGATTTATTAATTAAATCCAAACTCCACATTCTGCTGTGATGGGATTCAAACCCATGTCCCCAGAGAAATACCCTGGGTCTCTGGGTTACCAGCCCAGTGCTAATACCACTACGCGACCACCTTCACTGTGCGTGAAGGATAGCCTGAAAGAAGGAACATAGTAGCTGGAGTAGAGCATCAGCACAGCGACCCTGCTCCACCATCCAATTCGAACATGAAAGATCATTTACCTCAACGCCATTTTCCCACATTATCACCATATCCCTTGATGCCATTAGTTTCTAGATAGCTATCGATTTCTGACTTGATCATGCTCAATGAATGAGATTTCACATACCTCTGGGTTAGAGAATTCAAATGCTCGCCACCCTCTGAGTAACGAAATTCCTCCTCATGTCAGTTTTAAATAGCCTACCCATTATTTTGACACAATGTCCGCTAGTTCCTTACTCACCAGCCAGGAAAAACCTGCAATCTACACCCACCCAGTCACAACTGTAATTTGCAATTAGATCACCACACATTCTTCGTAACTGTAGACAATGTATGCTCAGTTTAGTCAATCAATCTTAAAGGTCAATCCTGCCATCCCAGGGATTAGTCTGGCCAACCTCCGTTGCACTCTCTCTGTGGCAAGTAGATCAATCCTTCAATGAGGAGACCAAAACTATGCACAATACTGCAGGTGCGGTCTAACCATATTCTATACAACTGAAGCAAGACTTCTTTACTTCTGCTCTGAAAACCCCTTACGGTGAAGGCCACCATACAATTTAGCATCCTAATTGCTTGCTGCACCTTCATGGTAGCTTTGTACCTCATGAACAAGGATACCTTTGGACATCAACACTCTTCAATCTCTCACAATTTAAGAAATGCTCTTTCCGTTTTATTTTTCCAGAATAAAGTGTGTAACTTCGCATATATTCACATTACATCTCAAGTGCCATATTTTCGCCCATTCACTTCGACTATTCAAGTCCTTTTGAAACCTCTGGTGAGACCGCACCTGGAGTATTGCGTGCAGTTCTGGTCACCGCATTATAGGAAGGATGTGGAAGCTATGGAAAGGGTGCAGAGGAGATTTACTAGGATGTTGCCTGGTATGGAGGGAAGGTCTTACGAGGAAAGGCTGAGGGACTTGAGGTTGTTTTCGTTGGAGAGAAGGAGGAAGAGAGGTGACTTAATAGAGACATATAAGATAATCAGAGGGTTAGATAGGGTGGATAGTGAGCGTCTTTTTCCTCGGATGGTGATGGCAAACACGAGGGGACATAGCTTCAAGTTGAGGGGTGATAGATATAGGACAGATGTGAGAGGTAGTTTCTTTACTCAGAGAGTAGTAAGGGCGTGGAACGCCCTGCCTGCAGCAGTAGTAGATTCGCCAACTTTAAGGGCATTTAAGTGGACATTGGATAGACACATGGATGAAAATGGAATAGTGTAGGTCAGATGGTTTCACAGGTCGGCGCAACATCGAGGGCCGAAGGGCCTGTACTGCGCTGTAATGTTCTAATTCTAATTCTAACGACTCTATCCTTCCGATTGTCTGAGCGCAAATGCCATATCTGGTAACCGCACAGGCTCTCTGGGAGGTTTTCTTCTGCAGCAGTAAGCATACGACCCTTCAGAAGTATTTTAGCTAGGATCGTGCCTGCAATAGAACGGAGGGTGATCCCATGGTAGTTAGACCAGTCTGAGTGTTCTCCTTTGTTTTAGTGCAAGTTGATGTCAACGGCATCACGAAAATGCTGGAGAATGATGCCTTGTTCCGAACAGGCTGTGAAAAACACATGGATCCTGATGTTTCGGGCAGGGCCACCATGACGCAATGTATCGGATGGAATTCCATCGACTCTGGTAGCTTTGTTGCTTTTCATCTGGTTGATGGCTCTCCCAGTTTCCTCCAGAGGTGGGATCTCAACCAGTTATTCTTTGACAAGTTGTTGTTGGATGTGACTGGTCGCAGTGTCATGCACTGTGAAAAAGGTGCTGAAGACAGGTTCAAAATGCTGCAGTCGGTGATCGAGCACAGACACTTTAACGGTGTGTAGAGTCTTGCCATCTGTAGTCCTCAGCTTTTTTTGGGGGGGTGATGGGGTTGATATGCTGATCCATAAACAGATTTTAATGTTGCATGGAAGATTCTTACGTCACCAGTATCAGCGTACAGTTGATAATTTTTTTCCTCCCGCAAGTGCGATCCACCAGTCATTTGGGATGTTCCTCAGTTTACATTGAAGGGTGGTGCAGGCTTGACAGTAGACTGTCTTTTTCTCCTAGCTGGCCTGCTGACCTAGGTGAGCCTGATAAGCTGAACTTTTAAACATTTTTTAACAGATCTTAAATTTCCTTGTCATTTTCATCAAACCAGTCCCTGTTTTTCTTGGTGCTGGGTCTGATGACCTGGTTGGAATTATCCAGTACTGTAGCTTTGATGTGTCCCAGATTTCTTGTGGAATGGAATCAGCAGTGAGATCAGGTTATTCCGTCTGGTCCTTAAGGTTTCTTGATATCTACCTTTGCAAGATGAGGTGTGCAGGTTGGTGACTAGAACTTTCCTTGATTGGTTTTTTCTGGGATTCTTCTTGGGCTTAGGCTTGATATCGAAGTCCAGCTTTGAGCGAACGAGCCGGTGGTCTGTCTGACCGTCAGCACTGAGTATGCAGAAGCTCCTTTAGGTCACACTGGTGCACCAAGATTTAAGCTATCAGGTGCCAGTGTTTAGATGAGGGACACACCCATGTGGTCTTGAAGCAATTTTTTATTAAAATAAGTTCTTGGTTATGTACAGCTTCTTTTCTGTACAGAGTTCCAAGTGTAGATGTCCGTTTTCATTAGTTTCCAACTCCATGGTTTCTGAGCACTTCCTTCCATGCCAGGCTGTTACGGCCCACTTTGGCATTGAAATCAACAAGGACAGCAATATTGTCCTTGGGAAGGGCATTCTGGATGAGATCACGGAGGCCTGTGTACAACCTATCTTTGTCAGCCGTGTTAGCCTTTACAGTTGGAGCAAAAACGTTGATAAGTGTTGCATGCTGCTGGTTTTACAAGGGGACATGATGTGCATCCCTCGATCCACATCAGTAAATCACCGACTATTTGGTCATTATCAAATTACTATTTTGCTGTGCACAGATTGGCTGATGCGTTTCCTACATTACATGAATGACTGCAGTCAGTAATACATCATGGCTGTCAAACACTTTGGGATGTCTATATATCGTGGTTCTGCTAGCTTCTTTGAGCATGCACAACAGCAATCCAGAATATTCTCCATGTCTATTATTGTATCCATTATCTCTGATTTTTTTGTTTACCTTAATGAGTTCATTTCATTTTTGGTCTCGTCTTCTCATGGCATGCCCACTCTTTTATTGTCATCATAAATACTGCGGCAAAATAATTATTTAATACTATGTCATTACATTTAATACTATGTCACTGACAGTGCTTCGGAGTTTATCCTGTGAATATCTGAGTATGCATTTCCCTGTCATGGTTTCCCCTGTACTTTTCATGCATGTGTAGAGTTTTATTATTTTTCATTATGACCCCTTGTTCAGAAATCCGTAATGAGATAGTTACTGTCTGTCGATCGATTCAATCCATTAATCATCTTAAATGACTCAGTGATATCACACTTGAAGCGTCCATACCAAAGTGACTGATCTAAACTGTTTCTGCCTGTGTGGCCTTTCCACTCTCAGATAAAACCTGAGCGACTCTTTCCATCTCTGAGACTTCTAGGGAGTCCATACACTTCCTAATGTTTCTCAAACATTCCATATACATTCTGATGTATCTTGTACGTCACTGAAACTCTTTGATAACTCCTGAACGTCACTTTCCCTCTCTGATACCTCCTGAGCTTCCTTAACCTCCCTGATACATCTTCAGAATCATTTATCATCTCTGATATCCAGGAGCGTCCCGAATCTCTTTGGTGCCACCTGAGCAGCTGGCACCCACCCTGATACCTCATTACCCCCAACCCATATGCGATACTTCCTAAGCGGCCTTTACCATCTTTGGTAACCCCTAATTGCCCCGAAAATCTCTGATAATGCCTGAGCGTTCCTTACATATTCTGATTCTCCTGCAGCTCATGTAGTCTCCATTATGCTCTGTCTCTTATCTAGATCATATCTTCTGAGTGCCCCGTGCTCTCTTTCGCACCCACCTAAAGCCTTCTGAACCCTTTGCTAATATATTGACCCCTTATATTCCCTCACAGCCTCTGTAATACCAGTGCAATTTCGAATGCACTAAGGAACACTCAGATTCCCTGAAACCAGGAGAACTATATTTTGAAAGCCATGGCGCAGGCTGAAAAAATCAAAACGGATGAACTCCGACCTCTATTATAATTTTACCATAGACATCACTCTTTTACCTTGATCATGGACTCTTACATAGGCAAACAGGCTTAATTATAAATTGTGTAGTGCTGTGTCTGGCGATGGCGAGGGCCAAAATGGAGCCGAGGCATAGAATACAGTGGAAGGGCATTAGAACTGGACAAGCAGTTGGAGTGCATGTCTACCGTCTCCTGAATGTCGCAGCACAGGTGGGTTAGATAGTTAAGAAGGTAATGAAAACAGAAAAGCAACACATTCTGGAAATACCCAACAAGTCAAGCTGCATCTGGAGAGAGATAGTAAAACAGAGTTAGCATTTCAGTTGGATGTTATTTCATCACAACAGGTTTAGAAGATAGACCGTATACTTCCCTTCATTGGCTGAGACATGGAATATAAGAACAGGGATGCTGTGCTATAACTGCATAAAACACTAGTTAGACTACAGCTATATCATTGGGTGCAGTTCTGTTCACCGCATTACAGGAAGCCTGTCATCACACTAACATGGATACAGAGCAGATTCATACATATGTTATCAGGAATGAAGACGTTTAGCTACGAGGAACGATTTCTGAGTTTAATTTCTTTGAAACAATGGAGGGTGAGGGTACTTTTAATTGAGGTTAATAAAATTATGAGGCGGGGTGTACATACAGTGAATTGGAAGTGCTCATTTCATTAGAGTACAGGTCAATTACTAGAGGCATAGATTTAAAATAATTGGTGGCAGGTTTAGAGAGGAGTTGAGAGAAATACTTTCGCCCAGGGTCTGGTGTGGGGCTGGAACACACTTTCTACATGGGTGGTCGAAGCCAAAATCCTCACAACGCTTTTTTAGGTAGTTGTTTATGCATCTGAACCTAGAGGGCTATGGGCCAAGAGGTGGAAAGACGGATTCGGTGGGATAGCTCTTTTTCAGCCTTCAGAGACATCATATTGAATGGTCTCCTTCTGATCCGTAAGTTTCTAAGGAGACTGTCGTGCTTAGCTGAAGAAAGAAAGGAGCATTAGATAGGCTAGGAGATGCATTGCTAATCTAATGGTGGGAATTGCTCCCCATCCCTCACCCCCGTTTAATTATTTTAGATATTATGCTTAGTGCATACTTCTTCCCGTTCTTCCTTTCCACTCTGTAAATATGGTCTGGGTCATGGCATAAACACATTTCTTTATGCAGTAGGTCAAATTCAGAAGTGCATGTCTGGTTTAGTCACTGATAAGCAGGACGACATAGAAAGTTACTGAATACTAATGGCTTGAATTCTGATGAATAACACACTATTATCTGCATCATCAAGAGCTGTGTGAAGTGGCTGGATATATTGAAGAGTAATATCATGGATTCCCCCATCTCTGCATCCAGTTCATTGTAATTCCTGCTGTACCTCAGCCAAATATGGATCCTCTTGTCCACTAAAATGTGTCCTACAGACCGCGCACTGAGCAGCAATCTCAACAATACTGGGAGACGTGGGTTAAACAGTGGTGAATTCAGGCAAATGCTGTCCATGCAGCTACAGTGTATGACTATACATTTGCATGACAGTCCACCGATGCTTTGTTGATCATAACATACGTTTCAAACATGAGGCTGCAGAATGTTGCATTCGCTTTAAAGGGATAATCAGCCACACATTTTCCAGAAGCACCCTTATCGTTTTCTAGGTGCAAATTATAAGGCGTCCAGATAGAGTAGTAGGAAGGCCCTGCGCCCTTTGAGTGTCCCATACCGGGGGAATGGAGTGAGGGTAAGAAGTAGGAGATTCACAGGGGATTCGAGGGGAAGTTTGCACTCAGATGATGGTGGGGACCTGGAAGTCACTGCCTGAAAGTTTGATCAAGACAGAAAACCTCATAACAGCTAAAATGTATTTGGAATGTCACTTAAAGTGCCATAACATACAATGCTATGGACAAAGAGCTGAATCATTGATTAGGCTGAATGGCAACTTGTCGGCAGGCACGGACACAATTGGACAAATGACCTCCTTCTGAATTGTAAATTTCTATGATTATATGAATATTTAATGCTTCAGGTCTTTAAACAAATGTCAATGGAATTATCAAAAGTAAAAGTGACTGTTAGCCAGAGAGAAATATACCTGTGAATGCACGATTCAGGATGCGGTTAAACGAGTACATAGGATTGTGAAATAAATGAGCGGATGGAAAGAATCATCATTAATTCCGTTCAGTATCATGTCAGTGATGATGACGTGTACAGCCTCTGCTGCCATGGCGACCAGGCAGTGAGCGCTAGATCTGGAGACACCATAATATCTCATGGTTTTGGAAACAATCATCACGACATTATCTGCAGACAGGGAATAAACAGAAACAGAGGTCGCCCACAAGCAGTAGAAATAGTGGTGGTCTGCACAAGGGCAGGTCCCTGCTTATTCTCTGTAACCTACGGTCCTTCACTTTCCTCTTCAGTTGCTTGTAAGAGCCTCTCATTGTTTTAATACCATGAGAAATATGCAATATGTCAGAGGAAAAAAAAGTACTTGAGGTGGTTTCCCGTTGACCTTCCTACATGTGTTCTCAAGGAAACTCAAGTTCTCTTCCTGAAGTATGCTAAGCCATTGTCACTCGATGTTCGAACTCTTCCATGACCATCGCCAAAAATGTGCTGGTTCTGCCATTGGCCATACCTCGTAACCCTGAGGCAACTCACCATGTTACAACAAAATAGACACATGTTGCAGTACTTGATGTGAAATGTGCTTTCCTGAAGATCTGCAAATGAGAACTGAGCTCGGTATTGCTGCTGGAATTGTATGGCTGAAAAGGCTTGTACCACTAAATTGCAATGCAAAGCATATGAGAGTGTGCATTTATTAAGCGAGAAGAAATGTCTGAAACATTTCGGGGGGGAGGTGGTGGCGCTGGTGGGGGACGGAAGGGCTGAAGAAACTGGATACGGCAAAGGATATGGGCACTAACTTTATCCCGGTTGTAATACTGAAGATTGGGCTCCAGGCTAGCCCTGTTCCTGGCCAAGCCTTGCCAGTGCATTTACCCGAGAATGTGAAAAGTATGCCCTTTCCACAAAAAGTAGGACAAATCCATTCAGGGAAATTTAGCCCCAATCGATTCATTCAGAATCATCAACAAAGTGATCAAATATGTCATTGAGAGTGACATTTACTCAGCAGTAATCTGAAACGGATTCTCAATTTAGGTCCCGCTATGGGCACTGGTTCCTGACCTCATTATAGCCTTATCCCAAAGGGACTGAACATCAGAGGTGAAGGGAACGTGACTGCCCTTGAAATCTAGAAGCATTTAACCGAGTATGTCATCAAGAATCCCTATCAAAACTGAAGTCAATAAGAATCATTGGTTCGCACTGCAGCCTCACAGCTCCAGCAACCCGGGTTCAATTCTGGGAACTGCCTGTGTGGAGTTTGCAAGTTCTCCCTGTGTCTGCGTGGGTTTCCTCCAGGTGCTCCGGCACATGCCAAAGACTTGCTGGTTGATAGGTTAATTGGCCATTATAAATTTCCCCTAGTGTAGGAAGGTGGTAGGGCAATATAGGGACAGGTGGGGATGTGTTCGGAATATGGAATTAGTGTAGGATTAGTATAAATGGGTGGTTGATGGTCGGCGCAGACTCGGTGGGCCGAAGGGCCTGTTTCAGTGCTGTATCTCTAAACTAAACTAAACTTCCTGAGTTTTAGAGGGTAGTGTCCTAGGCCTAACAATCTTCAGCTGCTTCATCAATGATCGTTCTCCATCATAATATCAGAAGTGGGGATGTTCGCTGATTAACGCACAGTGCTCAGTTCCATCCACAACTCCTCAATACTGAGAAAGTCTGTGCCCACAGGCAGCAAGAAATGGAAAACACTGAGATTCTGGCTGATAAGTGACCAGTAACATTCACGCCACACAGGTGCCAGACAATGACAATTTACATCAAAAGAGAATCTAATCATCTCTGCTTGACATTCTACGCTATTACCATTGCTGCACACCGAGCATCAACATCCTGGGCTCACCATTGACCAGCCATATAAAAACTGTGGCTACATGAGCAGGCCAGAAGCTGGGAATTTGCGACGAATAACTCACCTCTTGACTTTCCAAAGACTATCCACCATCTACAAGGCACAGTCGTGAATGTGATGGAATACACTCCAATTGCCCGGGTGAGAGCAGCTGCAAAAATAGTCAGGAAGCACGAAACCATCTGAGACGAAGCATCCCGTTTAATTGGCACCCGAGCCACCAATTTCAAAATTCACTTCCACCACCACTACGCAGAATGGCAAAAGTATGTTACATCTACAAGATGCACTGCAGCAACTCTCCAATCCTTTTTTGACAGCACCTTCCAAATCCGCGACCGCCACTATTTGGAAGGTCAAGGGCTGAGATGTACGGAAGTGCTCCAAAGTTCAGAGCATTTTCAAAGAACAGGACAGCACAGGAACAGGCCTTTTGGCCCTCCAAGCCTGCGCCGATCTTGATGCCTGTCGAAACTAAAACCTTCTGCACTGCCGGGGTCCATATTTCTCTATTCCCATCCTAGTCATATATTTGTCAAGATGCCTCTTAAACGTTGCTATCGTAACCTGCTTCCACCACCGCCCCAGGCAGCAAGTTCCAGGCACTCACCACCTTCTGTGTAAAACTCTTGCCTCAACCATCCCCTCGAAACGTTTCCCCTCGCACCTTAAACCTATGTCTCCGAGTAACTGACTCTTCCACCCTCGGAAAAAGCTTCTGACTATCCACTCTCTCCATGCCGCTCATAACTTTGTAAACCTCTATCATTTCGCCACTCCACCTCCATCGTTCCAGAAAACAATTCAAGTTTATCCAACCTCTCCTCATAGCTAATACCCTCCAGACTAGGCAACATCCTGGTAAACTTCATCTGTGCCCTCTCCAAAGCCTCCACAACCTTTTGGTAGTATGGCGACCAGAATTGTCCGGAACAATCCAAGTGTGACCTAACTAAGTATCGATGCAGCTGCAGCATGACTTGCCAATTTTTATACTGTGTGCCCCGACCTAGGAACGCCAGCTTGACGTATGCCTTCTTGACTACTTTATTCACCTGCGTTGCCACTTTCAGTGATCTGTGGATCTTTACATCCAGATCTCTCTGCTATGAATACTCCTAACGGTTCTGTCATTTAACACATAATTCCACCTGTATTCGACTTGCCAAAACGCACTTCCTCACATTCGTCCGGATTAAATTCCATCTGCCATTTTTTCATCCAAGTCTCCAACCGATCTATATTCTGCTGTATCCTTTGACAATCCTCATCACCATCCGTAACTCCACCAACCTTTGTGTCATCCGCAAACTTACTAATCAGACTAGCTACATTTTCCTCCAAATCATTTATATATACTACAAACAGCAAAGGTCCCAGCACTGATCCTACGAAACACCACTAGACACAGCCCTCCATTCAGAAACGCACCCTTCCACTGCTACACTCTGTCTTCTATGACCGAGCCAGTTCTGTATCCATCTTGCCAGCTCCCCTCTGATCCCATGTGACTTCATCTTTTGTATCAGTCTGCCATGAGGGACCTTGCCAAAGGCTTTACTGAAGTCCATATAGATAACATCCACTGCCCTTCCTTCATCAATCATCTTTGTCACTTCCTCAAAAAACTCAATCAAATTAGTGAGACACGACCTCCCCTTCACAAAACCATGCTGCCTCTCGCTAATAAGTCCATTTGTTTCCAAATGGGAGTAAATCCTGTCCCGAAGAATCCTCTCCAATAATTTCCCTACCACTGACGTACGGCTCATCGGCCTGTAATTTCCTGGATTATCCTTGCTACCCTTTGTATACAAAGGAACAACATTGGCTATTCTCCAGTCCTCTGAGACCTCAGCTGTTAACAATGAGGATGCAAAGATTTCTGTCAAGGCCCCAGCAATTTGCTCCCTTGTCTCCCTCAGCATTCTGGGGTAGATCCCATCAGGCCCTGCGGACTTATCTACCTTAACGTTTTTCAACACTCCCACCACCTCCTCCTTTTTGATATCGTCATGACCCAGACCATCTACACTCCCATCCCTATACTCATCATTCACCGAGTCCTTCTGTTGGGTGAATACTGATGCAAAGTATTCATTTAGTACCTCGCCCATTTCCTCTGGCTCCACTCATATTTTCCCCCCTCTGTCCTTGAGTGGGCCAACCCTTCCCCTGGCTACCCTCTTGCTCTTTATATACGTATGAAAAGCCTTGGGATTCTTCTTAATCCTGGTTGCCAATGACTTTTCATGACACCTTTTAGCATTCCTGACTCCTCGGTTAAGTAGCTTCCTACTTTCTTTATATGCCTCAAAGGCTTCGTCTGTTTCCGACATTAGAGCCCTTCGGAATGCTTCATTTTTCTTTTTGACTCGGCTCACAACATCCCTCGCTGTTCAAGGTTCCTCAAACTTGCCAAATTTATCCTTCATCCTCACAGGAACATGCCGGTCCTTGGTTCTAATTAACTGACTTTGAAGGACTCCAACATGTCAGATGTTGATTTACCTTCAGACAGCCGCCCCCAGTCTAATTTCTTCAGTTCCTGCCGAATATTGTTATAATTAGCCTTCCCCCAATTTAGCACGTTCACCCGAGGACTACACTTATCCTTATTCCAAAAGTACCTTAAGACTTACGGAAATTCCTGTCTTACTTTTATGAATAGCTTTATAATATATTTTATACAGCTAAACAAATAGGGCTAATTATATGCTATGTACGTTCTTATATTAAAGTCTGTTTGAGCTAATGCTTACTTTTTTTCAAGGCTATGCTCTGTTTCAGCCTCTGTTTAAGAACAATGGGAGAGTTGGGATGAAGACTTCAGCAATACTTGATACGGGCGAGATGAAATAAATGTGATACTGCAAAATTGCTAAAATGGTTGGTATCAACAAGAATGTAATTAGGATTAATTAGGATCCGAACTATAATAGAACGAAACAGGAAATACCTGTATGGTGTGTAGATTAAAGCATTGACTGTCTAGATTGTAAAGCTGATGTCTGTCTGGAACAATTAAGATACTTGGAACAATTCAGTACTGAATATAGTACGAATCTAGCACCACAAAATGTTTTGGAAAATATGTTACGGGACAGCTTCGGTAATCTTACAGAGGGTCAACAGAACATTGTTGGCACACTTAGCAGGAGAAGACAAAGGAGAGAAGTACATAAACCAGCAAGCTCAGAAGCAAGAACGGAGCTGAGTGTTGCTGCATATATATTACATTTGTTAAGTAATAACTTTGCTTATTTCATTTAATCTAATAAAATCTGACTTGATCACAGAGCTTAGGACTGTACATTGTAGGTCTATCTTGGTTAAGAATCCCAAGATGAGACGGGTTGGATATTCTCTCTCTCACCTCTATTCAGGTAACATCTCTCTGAAACGTACAGCACCACCACTTGCAATCTCCCTTCCACGTCACGCATCATCCTGCCTTGGAACTAGATCGCTGTTCCTTCATTATCACTGTGTCAAAAACCTAACAGCAGCAATACTCACATCCCGTGAAAGAATAACAAATCATATCTGCAGATAGAAGCTCCAATGAAAAGCATGCACACGAGGAAGAACAGAGGTCTAGGACTGATCTGTGTGTTAAGTCTTAATAGGTAACGGTGCTGCTGCGATAAGGTGAGCGAAAGCCATTGCTGGAGAGTCTCTGACTCCGATCTGAGAGTAAACGTGGAAAAAAGTAGCTGAATTCCCACCAAGAGGATAGTGATGGCAGAATAAGGAGGTGAATGGTTCGAGGACGGGGTGGTGGGGGGGTGGAGTTTGTTGCGTGGGGTGGCGGGGAGGGGGAGACTGGAGATTACAAATACTTGATTGAGAGCTAAAGTGGAAGAGGCCAGAGATATTATGTGTGTGGACGGAGATGATGGAGAGGCTATAATTTCATAAGCTCAGGTACGGGATCACTATGGTTAAGTGGTTACAAAAAGTACTTTCTGCCTGAAACATCAGTCAGGAAGAGGGATGTGAACGGTGGCAAAATTATACTGGTCAATCACAAGATTTCCGTTTCAGCCTTTCCAATTTCCAATTGTTCGAATTAAACCTCATGCAAAATGCGACTGTTGCAGTCTTAAATGATGGAGGCAAAGAATGGTCGATTGAGATGTTGACAACATGAAACTGGGTTTTGTCAGCTCACGTGTACAAATTAACCTTATACCTTTGGTAGATGTCACCAGAGGAAAACATGTGGCTGAGGAAGAATAGGGAGCAAGAATGGAATGTTCAAGTACTTCATAGTTAATCTGCAAGGGAGTGAAGAGAAGCCATTACTGGAGTTGCTTTGCCGACAATCAGGTAGGAGAGACTGGAACCAGAACAGGGTGGTGCCGCTGACAGAGGCCATTTTCAGAGGTTCGCGGAACTCAAGATTTTTTTATTATTATTATTCATTCATGGAATGTGGACGACGCTGGCTAGGCCAGCATTTGTTGCCCATCCCTAAATGCCCTTGAGAAGATGGTGGTGAGCTGCCTTCTTGAACCGCTGCAGTCCATTTGGGATAGGTACACCCACAATGCTGTTAGGAAGGGATTTCCAGGATTTTGACCCAGCGACAGTGAAGGAACGGCGATATAGTTCGAAGTCAGGATGGTGTGTGACTTAGAGAGGAACTTGCAGGTGGTGGTGTTCCCATGTATTTGCTGCCCTTGTCCTTCCAGTTGGTAGAGGTCGGGGGTTTGTAAGGTGCTGTATAAGGAACCTTGGTGCATTTCTGCAGTGCATCTTCTAGATGGTACACACTCCTGCCACTGTGCGTCGGTGGGGGAGGGAGTGAATGTTTGTGAATGGGGTGCCAATCAAGCGGGCTGCTTTGTCCTGGATGGTGTCGAGTTTCTTGAGTGGTGTTGGAGCTGCATCCATCCAGGCAAGTGGAGAGTTTTCGATCACACTCCTGATTTGCGCTTTGTAGATGGTGGACAGGCTTTGGGAAGTCTGGAGTTGAGTTACTCGCCTCAGGATTCCTAGCCTCTGACCTGGTCTTGTAGCCACGGTATTTATATGGCTACTCCAGTTCAGTTTCCGGTCAATGGTAGCCCCTAGGATGTTGATAGTGGGGGATTCAGCGATGGTAATGCCGTTGAATGTCAAGGGGATATGGTTCGATTCTCTCTTGTTGCAGATTGTCATTGCCTGGCACATGTGTGGCGCGAATGTTACTTGCCACTTATCAGCCCAAGGCTGGATATTGTCCAGATCTTGCTGCATTTCTGCACGGACTGCTTCAGTATCTGAGGAGTCACGAATGGTGCTGAACATTGTGCAATCATCAGCGAACATACCCACTTCTGACCTTATGATTGAAGGAAGGTCATTGATGAAGCAGCTGAAGATGGTTGGGCCTTGGACACTACCCTGAGGAACTCCTGCAGTGATGTCCTGAAGCTCATATGATTGAGCTCCAACAACCACAAGCATCTTCCTTTGCGCTAGTTATGACTCCAGCCAGCGGAGGGTTTTCCCCCGATTCCCATTGACCTCAGTTTTGCTCGGGCTCCTTGATGCCATACTCGGTCAAAAGCTGCCTTGATGTCAACGTAAGTCACTGTCACCTTACCTTTTAATTAGTTTTCTTTACGTTTGGAGGAGATAGTGGATATGGGGAGGAGTGAGGCCAGTGAGGGATTTATACCCATGGATAAGAATTTGAAATTTAAGGCTATTGAGTTGTTAAGAGCTAAATATGTAGTTGAAGGTGAGTGTGTTGGCTGAGTGGTGCTTGGTGAGGGTTGGGCATGGACAGCAGAGTTTTGCATCGGTTATCATTGATGGAAGTTGGATGTTGTGTGACTGGCTCCATGTGAACTGGAGGAATCAAGACAGGAGGTGACACAGTTGTAATTTACTGGAGCCTATTGCCATTGCGGAATAAAGAGGTAAACATCTGCAGTAAAACAACGGAGGAGGGGCTGCCAATGGCGTACGGTCAGTCTCCATCCCCTAATATCAAGTACAATAATTTGCAGACTGCAATTCTGAACATGTACTTAAACAGCCCTTTGCCAAAGAGTGAAACTTCTTATATAAAAGCAAAATACTGCGGATGCTGGAAATCTGAAACAAAAACAAGAAATGCTGGAATCACTCAGCAGGTCTGGCAGCATCTGTGGAAAGAGAAGCAGAGTTAACGTTTCGGGTCTGTGACCCTTCTACGGAACTGACAAATATTAGAAAAGTCACAGATTATAAACAAGTGAAGTGGGGGTGGGGCAAGAGATAACAAAGGAGAAGGTGTAGATTGGACCAGGCCACATAGCTGACCAAAAGGTCACGGAGAACAGGCAAACAATATGTTAATGGTGTGTTGAAAGACAAAGCATTAGTACAGATTAGGTGTAAATACACTGAATATTGTACAGCAGCAAGTGCAAACCTGAAGAAAAACAACCTGAAAAAAACAGTGGGTAAGCAAACTGAATAAACTAAGATGAAATGAAATAAATGCAAAAAAAGATTGTAAAAAATGTAAAAAGGAATGCAAAAAAAAGGAAGAAAAAATAACTAAAAATGAAAGTAAAATGGGGGGCTGTCATGCTTCTTACATTGACTTGGAAATTGCGTAGACTAAGCCAAAAGGGTCTGCTTGTGACTGTGGATTCAATGCATATTGCGATACAATCGGTAATATTTATAAATGAATGGAAAGGACTGAGCATGTCCACTTATGTGAGAACTGCAAAGGAAGCCACTTGTTATTTTTGTGTCTATTCTACAGCTTACAGGTTCCACATTATTCTCGACAGAGACCTAATTCTGATCATACCCTGTTATTGCAGCATAGTATTTACTTTGGAGTCAACGCTGATGATGCAATCTCTTTGTTCAAGTGACTGTAAGTAAAAGCAATGATCAGGGGTATAGCCATGTCAGTGGAGAATTATTGCCTGTATAAATCAGGGCTAATTTGAAAACATTAGCTTAGAGTGCACGCTGGAGCTGCTGTTTTTAGAACAAACAAATGTTACGGCTTCTCATAAAATGGGATCTTCTGCCATTCTTCCATTAGAACACTTTTACTATCCGGTTCTTGCTGTAGTTGGAGTACCTGGTGAGCCTTTATCTTACCTATTAATGATGTAAATCAGTGTTCGCTGTGCACTTTACAATATTTCAGTAACTGCATTTCTTTTAATCGACTGCCAGCATTGTTCATTTGGTTGAATGAGGGACTCACTTAAGCCTCTGTCTTTTCTGTCCTCTAATTGTTGCATTGTATATTAAATGATCCTTGTGTACCCAACCCTAAAACGTAAATGGATGATTCTCTGTACTGGACATCCTGGATCCAGTTAACTGGCCAACGAGTAGGTATCGTGCCATCAGAATAATAACAGTTTCATGTTCAGGAATCAACCGTTCTGAAATATTAATTCACGATTGCATTTTCAATGATTGATAATGAGACATTTCAAGGTCTCAGTGTCATAAGGAGGTAGTACAATGACCTCTCTCCCCAATGACAGGGTTCAATTTAACTGGGAGTTTGATGTATTTATGGATTATTCCAGTTACGACACATTATTCTATTCTGTGTATGCCTGATGCAGCTATGGAGATCGAGCTACTGAAATGAGTTTGCTGATGTCTCTTCCATATTTAGTTCTCTGATTCAATGAGTGTTAATTCACTGATTGTTGTTGGATGCCATTATAAAATGAAATGTTTTGATATTATGTTATATCATTTTACATTGAAATCATACAATCATACAAAGGTTGCAGCTCAGAAGGTGATGATGTAGCTTGTTGTGTCTGTTTTCTGTTCCTGCATGAGGAAAGCATATAATCGACTCCCCTGCCCCTTTCTCGTAGACATGCATCTTTTCTCTTCTGGTGCTTATCCAATTTCATCTGAAAGTAATGGTCAATCTGCCTCCGCAACACTGTCAACCAATGTATTCCGTATCTTAACCACTCACTGAAAAAACAAGGCTGAATCAGTGTTTCATAAAGATTCATGAAATTCTTTTTGTACTGAATGGCTTTCTTTATAAAAGTCAAGATTGGATAAGCCATTTTAACCTGTTCCTCAATCTGCCCTACCACCTTCAACTGTCTGTGTACCTATACATAAAGGTCCCTCTTCTCCTGCACCACGTTTAGATTTTGTCCCTTATTTTATATTGCCTCTCCTCGTTCTTTCTCGCAAAAATGTATCATTTCATACCCCTGTGCATTAAATTTTGCTTGCCACGAGTCACCCCACTCCACCAGCCTTTCTACTTCCTTTTTGAAGTCTGTCACTATCCTCTTCACAGTTCACAATACTTCCAGCTTTTGTGACATATATAAATCCACTATTTAACTTTCCTTCGTCTGAACAATAACCTCTCACTAGTTTGCTCTGGTTTAGCCAACTTCATATCAATTTTGCCACTGTCCCTTATATTCAATAGGTTTCAATTTTGCTGGAAAGCATATTATGTGGCACTTTATCGAAGTCCATGTACACCACATTATTCATCTTACCCTTATTAATCCTCTCTATAATCTCACCAAGATAACTCAATCAAGTTAGATCAACACGATTTGTAATTAACATATTCGTGCTGGGTTCCTTACTCAATCAACACTGCTCCAAGGGACTTAATGCTGTGCCGGATTACTGTTTCTATTCAGCATTCCAATCACAGAGGGTAAACTGACTGTTCTGCATCTGTTCGATGTACTCTTACACTCTATTTGAACAAGGGTGTAATATTTGCAGTTCTCCAGTTCTCTGGCACCACTTATGCATCAGAGACCAAGTGCTGGAAAATGGGATTAGAATAGATAGGCTTGATGGCCGGCGCAGACATGGTGGGCCGAAGGGTCTGTTTCTATGCTGCATAGCTCTCTGACTCTATTGTGACTTCGTCAGCATCTTCTTGCTTTTATAAATGCAGATCAAGTTACTCATTTAATATCTCACCACGCTGTCAGCCTTGATGAGTACGTCTTCGTTTTCTTCTCAACCTGCCCTCCTTTTAGAGCCATTCTATTATTTATATATCTATAGACGACTTGTGATTCTTTTTATTTTAAGTCAGTCGATTCTCATACTCTTTCCATACCTCTCGTATTTCCTTGACTGAAGAGCGTGTTTTTAAATGTTTAAATATTCAACGATCCGTTTAACTTGTACAAAAGATAACATCTGAATTTAGAATTATCAACATCGCGTAAGCAGCATCTTATATAATGGAAGTCGTAGGGAAGACACATTTGAAAATGGATAAAGTGAGGAATAACAGACCAATAAATGGAGGTAATCATGGACCGAAAAATGAGCCAGATGGAATGGGAGAAACATACAGACAGAATGGGAGAGGGAAAGGCATACAGTAATAGAGAAAAATGAGAAAAAAGATAGGAGAAACAGCCTCAAACAATGGAGTTGCAACCAGAAGAGAAAAGATCAGAGAGACAAAGAGATAGTTGGCAAAAAAAAGTGGGTCCACATTGAGATGCAGAGAGAGCAAAGCAATCGGTAACATGGAATACAGCATTGTATAGCGTCATTGGAAGAAGCTTGAACTAATAAGACAGAAAAATATACAGAAGAAAGACTGAAAAATAGGGGACCGACTCAGAGAGACAGAGGCAATGATGGGCAGTCTTGTACAAAATCAGAAAGGCTTTACTAATGTCAAGATGACTTCATGCGTCAAAGTGCTACACAATCATTAAACTAAGGAGGATCTGTTGACACGTTGTCAGTAAGCTAGAAAGATGTTAATAACACAATAAATGGTGCAACAAATGAAAGCTCAAGAGCACGTGATCTGCTACCTTAGTCCAGGCGAAGCAGATTAATGTAAAGTGGTTATAATTCCTCCTGATGAGTTGTTGCTTTTCGTTAGCATTTCTCTGTGACAGTAGTTTCGTTCTCACTATTTGTAGTGATCAATGTAATACTAGTAATAATAATGATAAACATTCGCAATCTCCATGCTTGTGCAGTCTGGATTTGGAATACCCAGTAAAATGTAAATATACATTAACCGTATTTGGGGGTAAAAGCCCAACATTAGAATAGGTGCCATTATCCTGAACGTCCTGGAACAGAAAGGGGTGACCGTAATGTTATAGTTCGATACATATGTCATTTTTCTTAATGCAATGGAGAATTACACTGAAAATAAAAAGTGCAGTGGACTTGTGAGGAGGAAAATATCAGTGGAAAATAGATAGTTTGAGAATAAGTTGGTAGCTAGCATAAACGGAAATCTAAAGATATCCTATTGGCATATTCACAGTGAAAAGGTTGTCAAAGGAGCGATGGAATTGTTTAGCGTTCATTTATTTCTGTAGGCAGAAGACATAGCTTAGGTACTAAATGGTTTGCATCGGTATTTCACAAGGAATAAAACTTTCAATGATATGGTAAGGAAGGAAGCTGTCTCGATATTCGAATACAGAGAAATAGATAAAGAGGAGATAGCAGAAAGACTTCCAGTAATTCAAGAGAATAATTTACATGATCTGAGTGGGGTGCATTCTAGGATACTGGGGAAAGGAAGGGTTGAGATGTTGTTCAAAAATGTGGAGAAGTATAAACCTGGCAATTGCAGAGATTGGGTGGTAGGTATGCACTCAAAAGCAGAAATATGGACATATGAATTAGGAACAGGAGTAGACCACTCGGCCCATCAAGTCTGCTCCACCATTCAATACGTTCATGGCTGATTACTCCACATTTCTACCTACCCTCGATAGCCTTTCACCTCCTTGCTTATCAAGAATCTACCAACTGGGCCTTAAAAGTATTTAAAGACTCTGCTTCCACCGCCACTTGAGGAAGAGAGTTCCAAAAACACACGACCCTCTGAGAGAAAACATTTCTCATCATCTCCATCTTAAGTAGGCGGCCCCTTATTTTTAAACAGTGACCACTAGTTCTAGATTCTCCCATAAGGGGAAACATCCTTTCCATATCCACCCTCTTAAGACCCCTCAGGATCCTATATGTTTCAATCAAATCGCCTCTTACTCTTCTAAACACCAGCGGAAACAAGCCAAGCCTGTCCAATGTTTCCTCGTAAGACAGCCCACCCATCCCAGGTATTAATCTAGTAAACCGTCTCCCTACCGCCTACAACGTATTTACATCCTTAAATCCAGGAGAAAATCACATGGATACGGTTTGAAATCATAAATGAAAGCCTACACCGATTTATTAACTGCAAATCATGTTGGACTAAATTCACTGAGTTGTTTTCTGAGGTATTCTGTGGCTGGAAGGGCGCGCCACATTTGTACATGGGCTTCCAGAATGTGTTGATAAAGCCCTACATAATAGGCCTTGTGGCAAAATGTAAGCCATGGGATACAATGGGGAAGCAACAGCATCACCACAAATCAGCTAAGGCACAGAAAACAGAGTTATGGTGAATGACTGTTTTCTGGACTCAAAGGAGGAATTTCGTGCTTTCTCCAGCGTTCTGTACTTGGACTTCTGCTGTCTTTGCTATACTTCAAAGATTTTGAATTTGATGGGTATAGGGCACAAAATCGAAATTTGTAAACGACACGAAACATTGAAGCAGTGATGCGGATAGTAATATAATGATAGAATCAGAAAATGGTTACAGCACGTAAGAAGGTCATTCAGTCCATTAAGTCAATGCCAGGGCTCTGGAAAATCAATGCACCAAGGCACACGCAGCTGCCTTTTCCCCTGCAAGGTTTCTTTGTTTCATATAATTATCCAAATCTTTTCAAAAATCTTCGAAAGAATTTCGCTGCACTATACTCTTCGGCACAGAAATCCAGATTTAAGAACACACAACCAAAAAAAAATGTTTTTCCTTATGTCACCTTTCATTGTTTTGCCCATCACCTTAATACAGTTTCCAATGGTTCTCGGACCATCCTCCAACAGGAGCACCTTATCCCTATCTGTTCGAAAAGACCAGCCATGATTTCGAAAACCTCAATCATATCTACTCTTAATGTCCATTTCTTCTAGGAGAATAGCCCGCAGCATCTCGAACCTATCCAGTAAGTAAAGTTACTCATCCCTGGAATCATTCCAATACACCCTCTCTAATCACTTAACATCCTCCATATAAAGTGTGGCGCCCAGAATTGGACACAATACTCCAGTCGTGGCCATATCAGAGTACTTTCCATGTTCATCATAATTTCGATTTTTTTCCTAAACTATGCCCCTTTTCATAATCCCCAGAATCCTGTATGTTTTTGTAACCGATTTCTCAACTCTCCCTGCCACATTCAATGATTTGTGAACGTATACATCGATGTACATTTACTCCTGTGCCGCCTTTGTAATTATAGACTTCAATACGGCACAGAGAGGCTGATGGAATGGGTGATCATATGGAAGATGAAATCTAGGTCAGACAAGTGTGATGTGATTGATTCATTTTGGTGGAAAGATTGAGCGGAGACAATTCAAGTTAAATGCTGCGATGTTTTACGTGGTGAAAGAACAGAGAACGCTAGGCATCTCTGTGTACACATTGTTGAAGGCGGCAGTTCAGATTAACAAAGCAGTTCATAAACACACGTGGTGTCCTTGGTTTTTAACAGAAAGGCATATATCTCTGTAGCCAGAAAATAATGCTAATCATTTATAAGACGCCTGGAATATTGTTTCTGTGTGGTCAGATGAGGAGAAGTCGAAGGGCTTCCCTCTTTTCCCTCTCCTTGTTTGACCACAACAGTTTTAATTATTTCTTAAAATAGATGAACTGGCCAATTAAGTAAGCATTTGATTACTTAATTACTATGATCCTAACAAGAAACAATCTGGCAGGTTTTCCTGAGTTAGCAAAGATAGAGGTTAACTTTATAGCACCTAAACCGAGCTAAGCAACTAATACACGTCACGCCAACTTTCACTCACAGACACACACGCAAGCACACACACACAGTCTCTGGAAGTTTAAAGACACGCAAATATTTTAAAGAGGGAAAGGTAGTTTGAAAGGCACCTAAACCGAACTGATAAAGCAGTAAACGTTACACCAACTTGCACTTACACGCACACTCTGGAGATTTAGCCACAGAGAAATATGTTACAGAATGGAACAAAAGTTAGATTGCTTGAGTTAATTTCCATAAAAAAGAAAAGTCTATGCAATTTGGTGATTCTGCTGGCTTCTTGCTGAATTCAGTGGTCCTGAGGCTTTTCGCTTGTAGATGTAGATGACTGGTTCTGTGGGTCTCCATGTTACCAGGACGGTTTATGAGAGCCTCTGTGGTGTGTCAGGAACACCTAAAAAACCTACCAGACAAAATAGAAATGGCAGGTGGATAAACAGAACATTTCAGCTCTGAGACCATGTGTTAGGGGAATTAGCAATGCAGGGAGAACCTTTGAATGTCAGGTTCAGTGACCCATACAGAGTAATAAAGATTTGATATCATTGACACCCCAGATCGTCGTAAAAAGCAACGGCTATGTCATGGCAATATGTTAAAGCTGTTTCACAGTCGGGAAGGGACACACAAGTGCAAATCTGTCAGGTGGTCAGGAAAGAGGAGGTGAAAGGGACAGTGAGGACGATTTAGAGTGAGGCCTGGAGGATTCTCAAATCGAATCCTCTGCAGAATAGAGTGAAGACATTTCAGAGCTGTTCACAGCGTTTAAAGGAATCTGTTGGGAAAAACCAGGCTGTACAATCCTCGCCTTACACCATGTACGAGAGACCCCTCCCATAAAACAAAATTTCTATCGCCAATGTCCCAGGAAACTGACCCCAGTTCTCCAGGATATTCAGACAGAAGAGCTAGAAATAAGCGATTTAAATTTTGAAGGGCGACACAGGAAAGCTCAGAAGCCAAAGGAAGGCATTAAGACCAGAAAAAGCGTTTGTGTCAAATATCGTAGGTGGTGCTGCTGGTCGTGAATGCAAGTAAAGTATCCTTACTGAGTACGACTTGTGGGACAGGCTGGTGGAGCACAGCATTGTTCAGCACACTGCCAGCCACTTCAACTGTTTAGCAAGCGTTTCAAAAGAGATGAAGAAAACGCTCCTACATCCCCCTCATTAAACTTTGGTATCGACAGGGAGAACTTTAAGAGTTCAGCAGCCTGTTATGAGCTCAGGGTAAATCCCACACAAGCGGAGCACTAAGTACATTGGATCTTTCCCTATTTAGTTCCAGCTGCCTTACTCCCCTTTTGAAAGGTTTGTTTTCCATTTCCTGGAACGTTCTCTCCTCTTTCCCTCTCTGTAAAGCTCGTTCCTTCTCTCTTTAATGACATTCTGATTTATAGTCTCCTGTGTTCGAGTTGTACCTTAGCTAATGTTACTTTTTCTGTTTCAGATTGTATGCCTGTCTCCGGTTCTTCATTGTCAATATTAAAAGAGTTGACTCAGGTTTTACGATTTTAGGCTTCCAAGCTTTTCGACGGATAGTAGTCCCCAACAGTCCAGCTACATTCCTCAACTCATCAATAGATAGGGCTTTTAACCTGGCACAAGTTACTTCACTTTGTTCTAGGAAGGTACTGGTCTCGAATGTGGACATTTTAGTACTCTAGCTCTGAAAACCATAAGAAAACCTGTATTGATTGTGTTTTGTTTTAATTATTTTTTTCTTGTGTTCAGTTTAGTTTCCCATCTCCTATTTTTCATTTATATTTGGGTTTTATCCCAGAAGTAAGCTCCCGCGTTTCTGTTATGGTCAGGTAGAGAAGGGTAGAAGGGCTTCCCTAGTTTCCTTCTCCTTGTTGGATCAGAACAGGGTTAATTAATTCTTGAAGTGGATGTGCTGGCAAATTCAGTTGGTGTTTGATTACGTGCTTGTTATGACCATACCAAGAAGCAATCGGACAGGTTTTCTTCAGTTAACAAAGAAAGTGGTTAATTTTATTGCATCTAAACCGGACTACTAAAACAATAAACGTTACGCCAACGTTCACCTACACGCACACTCTGGAGGATTACACAAAAAGAAATAGGTTACAGAATGGGAAAAGTTAGATTGCTTGAGTTAGAGTTCATAGAAACCTAAAGTGTACACTCTGCGGCGTTAGGTGATTAAGCCAGCTTCTCGCTGAATGCAGTGATCCTGAGGTTTTTAGTTAGAAGAGCGAGATGACTGGTATGGTAGGTATCTTTGGAGGCAGAGATGCGGGTGAATTCCTCTAACAGGATTTCTGCTTCTGACTGGAGCATGCAAAGACGGTCAGTCAACAGGCAGGGTTTGAAAGTGCATACATATTCAAATGAGATACGGTGCTCGGTGGAAGTGCATAGAGGCAACTGTCACTAGGATCTGCCATGAACATTTATTTCTCGGCAATGTTGATGATCAGTTTGGATAGGATTTCCATGAGATGCAGCTATCGAGGTCTCACATAGGTCTTGCAGCAGGAGTAGAGAAACACGGTTTCAGTTCCACACATTCGACATGCAAATGTTTCTGCAAACATGCAAGATTTGTTCAAATGCAGGAGGAAATTTAAATAATTGCATTATATCAATGAACGAATGATTGTCATTAAATAATAAAGATTTTGTCCTATGCATTTATCTAATCATTGATCGAATGTTCAGTTATTCTCGTTCCAGAACTCTATCCCATTTTCTGGCTCTGAATTTTCATCCACTACTCAATCCTACCCCAAATCTCCGGAGGAGCTTTGCCTTTCTGAAGAGGACGCTGCTTAATCCATAGATTCCATTTATATTTCTGCCCTAAAGAAACATACTGCGGATGCTGAAAATCTGAAATATAAGCAGAAAATGCTGAAAATCCTCATCAGATTAAGATGTGTCTAAGGAGTCGGAAACCGAGTTAATGATTCAGGTTGAAGTTTCATCAGCCCTGGAAGTTTTTACAAATGTACCAGGTTTAAAGCAAGTATAGAGGGAGAACAATAGAGAATGGGAATAAAGAAAAGCTATAGATGGGAAGGTCTGTGATGGGATGGAAGTCAGGAATTAAATTATAAATGAGTGCTGGTTCAAGGTGGAGGTGTGAGCTAATTAGAACAGAAAAGAAACAGAAGCTGCACTTAGAAGAAGTACAAATGGCATCAGCAGAACTGTGACCAACAGTTGATCTTTGAAAGAGGTGTGAACAGTGGCTAGAATCTGAATTTTTTGTGTGCAGTAAGTTGTACAGTTCATCATAGAAAGTTGAAGTACCGCTCCTCTAGCACCTAAAGACTGCTGGAGTCTGTGAAGAGAAAGGTGAGAGTCGCAGTGGGGCGGAAAATTAAATGGGAAGCGAACGGAGGATATGCCATACTCTTGCAGACTGAACGAGTTGTTCAGCCAAGCGATGACCGTGTCGGGAGATATTTTCCTTCAGTTCTGATAAAAGATCATCGCGCTGAAATACTAACTCGATCTTTCACTCCACAGATGTTGAAATGCAGCCTCATGTGGTTTGTATTTCCAGAATTTTCTCTCCCTGTTTGCTGCTTCTCTCCATTTCAGTCCCTCTTCTCTGGTCCAAAGTCATTGAGAGGTGTGTCTCATGTGGCAGACAACGTTAATTCATAGTCATGGCAATTTTACCTCCATTGTCCCCAACTGGTATATTCCGTGCAACTCACATAAAATTTGCTGGTTACCGGCATTCATGCTAAAACTTCACTCCCCTTCCTCTACTTCATTTAATTGAACTTGTTCACCCAATTGCCAATCAGTTTTCGAATATTTTAGGGGATTTGAGGGGAAAGAAAAATCACCCAGAGGGTGGTTGGAACATGGAACGCACTACCTGAAGAGGAGGTGGAGGCAGGAACCCTCACAGCATTTAAAAAAGTGCTTAGATGATCACTTGAAACGCCACAGCGTACAAGGCTAGAGGCCAAGTGCAGTAATATGGGATTACAATAGTTGGGTGCTGGATGGCCGACACAGCCACGATGGGCCGAAGGGCCTGTTTTTGTACTGTATACCTTTATGACTCTATGTCATTATATTGAAAAGACACTGCCAGAACATCCTTCTGAGATGCAGGCAGAAAGTTTTGAATTTCAGGCGAGTTCCTATCAATCACCTCAGGAATTAGAAATGTGACAGGGTTCTGTGATCGGAGGGAAAATCTACTTAGGATGCTACTTCTGCGAGCTGTGCAATGACCGTGCCGCACTTTACTGGTTTATTGTCTCTCTGGAACATCAACACTGAAATGTGTTCTTTCTCGATTCAGGTGCCGTTGGAATTCGGGGTTATCAGAGTCAATTAACCCATGAAGTCTTTATTCTCAAGTTGTGAAATTTTTGGACGTGATAATCATTATTGGTGAAAGGGATTATATTTTATTTGGTGTAAGTTCGGCCTGACTCATACCAATGCTGAGCATTACTATCACAGTTCAACAGCAGTTCCATTACACCCTGGGTAGAAGCGTGATCTCCACACAACTACTCCTTGATCTTGCCCCAGATCCTGTCTTGGCAGTCAATGTAAAATGTGTTACAGCTATAATGTCCGTGCTGGTGCAATATTCTCATAAAACTTTGTTTATTTTTTGTGCAGTATGGCCTACGGAGTCCAATTTAACACAATCAATAGTTCGCGATTATCTAAAAAGTTCACTTTCAAAACAAAAACAAAATGAAATTTAACCATCTTCCACACTCAACTCAAATTAGTCTCTCGAGATCTATCACTTCTCAAGCTCGGATTCCTATCAGCTCATTAAAAATGTCAGTGCCAGTTCTTGGCCAAAACAGGGAAAAGAATATCGTCTTAGTTTAGCTATTTGTCCCTATTCTACTCACATCTAGGGCTCTGAGGCTCTCTGAATATGTTTATCTTTTCATTCACACACTGTATACAGACTGTTTTTGCACTCCTCGTGTTTTCCCTTTTTATGATTTGGTCCATTTCAAAACCTTTGGTGTGAAAAGGTCTTGATAATTTAAGGACCAAACCACTAGTTCTGCATTACATCACCTCTTTGACTCTTTCACCAAGGGTTGAATGCGAGCAGGATAAAATATAAAGTTTTGTGCAAGGGTCAAAATAACAATGAAACTAATTGTTCAGTCAGTCATATTATTTAAGATAGTTTTCGTCAATTAGCAAGACAACCCAATGCAGTGATTCCCAGGATTTTCACAGTGTGTAGAATGCTTTCTCGAAATTGATCAGTAATTTCTGACTCATTTCCCCTCACTCTGACAGTTAATTTGATTTCCATTGTGATCCTGTCTCGAGGAAAGTGCAGTCTATCCAAATGTATCACTCTCTACCTGTCGGCCATGGTGGTGACGGATCTATTGGTTATCATCACTGAAGTCATATTGTTTCGGATCAGTTATGAATTTTTCCCAGGATCATTACTGTCCATCACCCCTGTGTGCAGTGTCATTGCTGTTCTGACTCGTGCATCGAGAGACAGTTCAGTCTGGGTAACCATCACTTTCTCCTTTGATCGCTTTGTTGCTATTTGTTGCCAAAAACAGAAAACAAAATATTGCACGAAAAAAGCTGCGTCTGTAGTTATAGCAACAACATGCATTCTGCTGAGTTTGAAAAGCACTGTTTGGTACTTCATATACGAACCTCAGGAGATTATCGAAAATGTACCATGGTTTTGTAATATAAAACCAAGTTATTTCACTGAACCCGGATGGGTGGCCTTTGACTGGTTTGATATGATTTTAACCCCAATGCTTCCTTTTGCATTAATTTTGCTGCTGAACTCTCTGACTGTCAGACACATTTTAGTGACCAGTCGGGTCCGTAAAGGCCTGAGGGGGCAGAACAAAGGAGAGAATCACGTCGACTCAGAGATGGAGAGTAGAAAGAAGTCCATTATATTACTGTTCGCAGTTTCTGGCAGCTTCATACTTCTGTGGTTGACATATGTCACAGTATTCTTATATTATATCACAGCAGAAATTATTCTCCTGGAATATCACTCATTAAATACTTTTCATCGCGTTGGTTATATGCTGCAGAATTTAAGCTCCTGCACAAATACCTTTATTTATGTGCTGACTCAGGGCAAGTTCAGACAGCAGTTCAAGAGCGTGATGAAATATCCTGTTATCATGACTTTTAAATTAGTTATCAAAAATTAACAATGAGCTCAATGCAGTGGCAGTGCTGACTGTTTCCAGCTCGAATTATAGAATGTAACAGAAGTATTAGGACATAGAAATCATGTTTAGTGTCAGGTGACCTTTTTGGTTTGTGCGTCATTATTGGTTCAGGTTCAGGACAGTCATTTTGATGAGATTCAGCTAAATTCTTCTGTTCATCAGTTAATCAATTGTGCGCAACAAAATATGTGTCACATCCAGAGTGATGCCTCACCAAAAAGTAAACAAACAGATCTGGGCTGCAGATTAGAGCTTCTTTTTTGTAACAAATCATCAGTTTAATTTACAAATGAAGAAAAGCTGCCGTGAATCTTGAAATTGTACTACTTAAACATGACAAATTCTTGAACAGTTTTATTGTTTCTTTACTTCTCAACTGGCACTTTTCAATTTTCATTTCTTTCCAAACGCCTGAGCAAATGTTTTCTGCACTGTCAGCTCATACTGCCTCCAAGCTCTACCCGCTATCGGTGATTTTCTCTCTCTATTTTCTAAATGCAATTTCACTTGTTATCGAGTTCATACAGTCTAAGAGTCACAGAATCATTTGTGGCACAGAAGGAGGCTATTCATCCCATGGAGATGTTGCCGGCATTCCAAGGAGCAGTCTGTTCAGTTCTTCTCCTGTCCTTGATTCCGATAGTCCCACAAGTCTACTTCCCTCAAGTGGTCATTGAATGTCACTGAGTACACTACACCTGTGTTTATGTAACCTTTCTGTAAAGTCAGTCTGCACAAGAGTGAAGGCACGTTTAAAAGATCCTTCTATGTAATTTGCTTTCTAATCAATGTTTGTGTGACTTTTCCATTAAAACAAAATTTGCAGCAATATTGCAAAGACATTTAAAAGAGCTTACACTGTAATTTGACATGTTACCCTGAATGATGTGTATTTTCTTTAATGATATTTAATATGGAGGTTGAGCGAAACTCAGTATTATGATTCAATTTACTTTTCAGGACTGTATCTGGTCCTGAAAACCGTGCTTTCATGCATATGACACTGTAGGATAACTTCAAAATAACATAAGCTATCTTGATAACAGATGGTGCAACATATTTTATGGATTAAACCTGTGAGGTGGAAACAGATTTCTATTGGGCTGTTGTTATGCATTATTTCATAAGAAGGCGCAACACAGGGAACAACAAAGAAAAGTAAGGCTCCATTCCCAGGCCACGTGTAGAGCAGGAAGGTTATGCTGGAACTGCATAAATCATTAGTTACGCCACAACTTCTGTTCTGTGTGTGGTTCTGGTCACCTCATTACAGAAAGGATGTAATTGCACTAGAAATGGTACAGAGGGGATTTACAAGCAGGTTGCCAGGAATGAACAAATGCAGCTAGGGGGAAAGCTTGGATAGGCTGGGGTTGTTCCCCTTGGAACAGATAAGGCTAAGGAGAGATCTGATCGAAATGTACAAAATGTTGAGGTGTCTGGATTGAGTGGAGGTGAAAGGCCTCTTTACCTTTGCAGAAAAGTCAGTGAAGTCAATGACAAGGATGCATCGATTTAAAGTGACTTGTAAAGAGATTAAAGCGGAGATGAGGAAAGGTTCTGCGATCTAGATGAAGGTGGGGGTCTGGAACCCACTGCCTGAAAGGTAAATTGAGGCAGAAACACTCAACTTCTTCAAAAAATTCTGGATATGTAACTCGAGTGCCGTAATCTGCAGGACCACGGACCAAATGCTGGAAAGTGGGATTAGAATGGGCGGAACGTTTCCCGGATGACACAGACACGATGGGCCAAGTGGCCTCATTCTGTGCCGTAAATTTTCTATGATTCTACGATTCCCATAGGCAGTTCAGAAGGACCTATACCCCACTCCAACTATGTATATGGAGCGGATGTTATTCAATATGATGCGAGAGGAATTGCGAGTGAGGCAACTAAGGAGGCAATCGGCTGCATCTGTGATGTTTTTCAGGGGGACCTGTAGCCACGTTCCACAGGTCGCACTGCCTTGTAACTGACAATTAAGGTCAGCACGACAGATATTTCTATGCATGCGGGACATTTCAGTCAGGTAATGGTGACATGTGAAGTATTTCCCAGAGCTCTGCGATGCCCTCCATTCACCAGGTCACCGAAGCCATTTTCCCTAGGGCTACTGATTTCATTAACTTTGGCATATCCCCAGTACAAGTGAAGGAGTGATCTGTCGCATTTTACAGGATCAATAACTTCAAAAGGGCTCAGGGCCAGCTATGGGACACATATTACATTGAAGGCACTGAACGTTGAACCTGTTTCACGCATTAACAGGGAAGAGTTCAAATCATTGAATGTCATGATCATTTGTGATGCCCAATTAAGCATCCTGAATCTGAATGCAGATCACCAGCAAGTGCTCATGCTGCCTGCCTTGTCGGTATCTCAAGTTTGTAGAAGTCTATGAGCACATTAACACGATGATTAGAATGGCTATTAGGTGACAAGTGTTATCCGCTAAACATGTGGCTGAACAAACATTACCACAGGACCAATGGTACAGCACGAGAAAGGTACAATCGTGCGCATGTGTTAACATGTCGAATAGGTGGAGAAGACAATCGGGATGCTGAAATCACCTTCACGTGCCTGAACAGGTTACAGCATTCGCTTGCTAATGTGTCCAACATTGTGGTGGTCTGTTGCCGATTCCACAACTTTGCCTCTGAGATGTACTGACCCTTCAATCCAAAAACGGGATTGTTCCAGAAATCAATGAATTCGTGGATTGCAGCATGGATGGCGTTGCAGCCATACCTCATGGAACAGTTGAGGAATCTCTGGTTACAAACACCAGGATGGTTAGAAAGCAGCTAGTCGCTGATGCAGTTGAGACTGAAAATGACGGAATCCCTGTCTCTCTCCCAGAAATCAGATAAAAGTGTATTCTGAAACATAAACAACTGACATTTCATTTTATCAGGAAAGACTATTTGTAAGACATTTAAGATAATACGTGCTGAAGATGATCAACTTCAGCTGCTTAGTGCAAAGCATTTTAGTACAAATTGTGTTAATTAACTATTGTTCTGCCTCGTAAAAGTTTAATCGCTGAATTTTTTCATGTTAATGGAATTATTTGGAACAGTTTACATTGACTACAGCCCAATGCGTAACAAGAATATCAGTGTCGAATAGAGCGCAAACAGAAAATTATAGATATAAGTCATAATAACTAATGCCACATAAACCTGTCCTCAAAAAGAAAACACTAAACGAATTCGCCCTGGCATCTATGCCTGTGGTTCGATATCACAAAATGGATGGGGCTGGGTGGGTTTACTTAATGTATCCTGTGTCATACGGATTCCTGTCGTGTGGCAGAGACATAAGCAGCAACAGATGACTCGTCGTTGGAGTTCGGCTAGCCAGAAGCTGTATCCAGTAAAGGTACAGTTGCAGGCTCGTGGGCCTGCATGCTCTATGTACTTGTATCTCCCAGGAGCGGTTCTACTTGTGACCTAATCCCAGCAGCTGCCTATCACCTCAGGTACAGTGAGATCCTTTAGCCCTGCCAACGACATCCACCCCCGCCCTAAACTCTTGTTCCGAGTCAAAAAGCTCTCCAGGAGCTATGGGGCAAAATCATTTAAATAGAGTAAACAGAATAAACAATCGACATGTTTTTCCTTAATGTTTTGCGATAGAGCTGTGCAGACAGGGTTGCAAAAATTAAAAACAAGTTCACAACTCTGCTCTCTTGCATGCAGATAAAAAGATAAGTGGTAATCTCTTCGTCAGCCCTTTACCCAAGGCAAATATGTTTTATGGTAACTGCAAGAAACAACCTCCCACATTTCACCACCATGTGCACTTTTAGATGAGTAATAAATTAAAATGTAAAAACAAGCATTATACCTGTTCATGGCGAATGATTAGATGGCGGTTTGTTTCTGGGGGCAATTTGATGGGGGTCGGTTCACAGAGAGTAATCAGATGAGGGTCTGTTCACAGGAGGTAATTAGATGGGGGCCTGTCCACGGGGGGCGGGAGGTGCGGTGGCTGGAATTAGCTGGGGTTCTGTTCCTCGGTGGTGGTGGGGATAATTAGGTGGGGATCTTTTCAGAGGGATATTTATATGGGGGTCTGTTCACAGCGACAATTCAAAGGTGCTCTGTTCACTGGGGGAAATAGATGAGGTGTATTCCCTGAGGTGGGGTATCTAGGTGGGTGCCTGCTACAGGTGGAGAATTCGATGGGGGTCTGTTCTCGGCGGGTATTTAGATGGGGGTCTGTTAACTGGTCGGAAAATTAGATGGCGGTAGGATCACAAGGTGTATTTACATGAGGGTCCGTTCACTGGGGGCAATTGGAAGGGGGTCTGTTCACTGAGGGGGTAATTAGACGGGTGCCTGTTCCCGGCGGGTAATTCAATTGGCGTCTGTTCTAGGCAGGTTATTGTCTGGGGGTCTGTTCGCAGAGGGAAATTAGATGGGAGTCTGCCCACAGGGGGAAATTAGTGGGGGATCTGTTCACAGGGCGTGAATAGATGGCAGTCTGCTCCCGGGGTTTGGAATTAGTTGAGGGTTCGTTCACGGTAGGTAATTGGATTTGGGTTTATTCACAGGGGACAATTTGAATGGGCTCTGCTCACGGCGGGGGGTAAATAGTTGCGTGTCTGTTCAAAAGGTGGAGTAATGAGACAGTGATCTTTTCAGAGGGGGTAATTAGATTGGGGTCTGTTCACAGGGCTAGGTAATTAGATGGGGTTCTGTTCACATGGGGAAATTAAATGGGTGTCTGCTGAAAGGTGGGTTTTTAAAAGGGGATCTATTCACAAGAGAGTAATTAGATGGGGGTCTGTTCTCGGGGGGAAATTAGATGGGGTTCTGTTCACAAGGGGGAATTGAGACGGGGACTGCTGAAAGCAGGGGGGGATTATTAAATGGGGATCTGTTCCCAAGGGAGTAATTAGGTGGGGGTCTGTTCACGGGAGGATATTTAGATGGGGGACTTGCCAGGGGGTAATTACATTGGCATATGTTCCCGGGGTGTGGGGCAATTGGATGGGGCCTGTTCACAGGGAGGGAATTACATTGGGTTCTCTTCACAGGTGTGAAATTAGATGGGGTCTGTTCACGGACGATAATTAAATGGGTGTATTCACATGGGCTAATGAGATGGGGGTCTGTTCACAGGGAACAGTTAAATGGGATCTGTTGGGTGGGGTACTTAAATAGGTGACTGTTCACCTGGTGGTAATTAGATTCCGGTTCAGTTCACGGGGGGAAATTAGATAGGGGTCGGTTCACAAGGGTTAATTAGATGGTGGTCTGCTCTAGTCGGGTAATTAGATGGGGGTCTGGTGACAGGTGGTAATCAGATGGGGGTCTGTTCACGGGGAGGGGTAAAAAGATATTATAGAATTTATGCAGGGAGTCTGACTGAGTTGGTCTTTTATTATAGTCTCTCAACAGGTGAGAGTCTGAGTGGGTCGGTGAGTCTAGACTTTCCAAAGATAAAGTGACTGAGTGCTATTACAGTATCTCCGCAGGGATCGTCAATGGGTGGGTTTGTTATTATAATATCTGCACAGGGATAGTAACTTAATGGATCTGTTATTATAGTATCTCTACATGGAGAGTCACTGTGCGGGTCTGTTATTACAGTATCTCCACAGGGAGAATCACTGAATGTGTCTGTTATTACAGTATCTCCACAGGGAGTGTCACTGAAAGGGTCTGTTATCATAGTATCTCCACAGGGAAAGTCACTGAGTGGGTCTGTTATATAGTATCTCCACACGGAGAATCACTGAGTGGATGTGTTATTACAGTATATCCAGGGAGAGAGTCACTGAGTAGTTCTGTTATTATAGTATCTCCAGGGGGAGAATCACTGAGTGGGTCTGTTATGCCAGTATCTCCAAATTGCATTACCTGAGAGTGTGGTGGAGACAGGTTCAATCGAAGCAATCAAGAAAGAATTGGATATAATCTGAAAATGAAGAAGATGCAGGCACATGGGGAGGAGGTGAGCGAGCAGAACTGAGCAAATTGCTTGTTTGGGGAGCCAGCACAAACACGGTTGGTCAAATGGCCTCCTTCTGTGCTGCAAGAATTCGGAATTCTGTGACAGTCAGTGTTTAACTAATGTGCAGCTCATTCAGACACACAGCATTAACTGTGGAATGCTGCGCCACTGGAGGCAGGAGGCTCCATAACTCAGGGGTTAGAGCAGTGGCCTTTTAAATAGTTAACAGTGAGTTCACTGGTGCTTCTGTGAATTTAGTTCAAGTTTCAAATTCACCGTCAAATAGCAAACCGTTCCAATTGAAAAACTAAACAACTCCAAGGCAACTCTGGAGCAAGAGACTCTCTCTCTCAATTTCTCCATCTGTCGCTATCTCGTCTCTCTCTCACCTCCCCCCTCTCTCAGTAGCCAGAGGACAGAGATTGAATATAGAAACACACAAACATTATCGCACAGAAGGAGGCCACTCAGCCCATCATGTCCATGCTGGCTGAAAAGCATTATTTAGTCTACTCTCACCATCCAGTTCTTGGCAAAAATTGGCCAAAGGGTCAGTGAGAGGGGAGATGTGGAGATTTTGTTTTTGAAACAGTGAGTTGTTGTGATTTGGAATGCTTTGTCTGAAAGGCAGGTTCAATGCAATTACGCAGAAACAGGCCATTTAGTCAAGCTCGTCCATGCTGACGCTAATGCACCACATGAGCCTCCTCCCACCCCTCTGCATCTCACCCCAGCAACATATCCTTCTATTCCCTTCTCCCTCTTGTGTTTATCCAGCCTCCGCTTAAATGTATCGGGATGTTCAATTCAATAGCTCCCTGTGGGAGCGAGTTCCACATTCTTAGCACTCTTTGGGGAAAGACGTTTCTCCAGAATTGCTGATTTGAACAGCAAGTTTCAAAAGGGAACTGGATAAATAGTGAAAAGGAAACATATGCAGGTATATGGGGAAAGAGCAAGGGGGCTATTGGGAGAAATTCGATAGGTCTTCCAAAGAGCCAACAGAGGCAGGATTGGCTGAATGGCCTCCTTTTGAAATGTAATATTCCTGGATTGTTTGGCGATGACGGATTGTGAAAGTGTGTTCGGACCGCACATTCATGTTAAAAACATTCAGCATTACAATAGGATTTTGCAGGGCAGGTGGTTTCAAATCTTGCAGGTTAGAGCACTGGACTTACAAAGCAGAGATCAAACATTCACATTTCATTGGATTTCAGTTGTGTTTCTAAGAAACGTGTTTATTGATCACCAGGAATGTGTTGGTGTGTGAGCAGAGCCCTTTATTAATGGTCAAAACTGTTCCCAAAGCAGCAGAAACACACAGGTTCCACCACTTTCATCTTTCCTACTCACTTATTCTCATTCTCTCTCTCTCTCTCTCTCTCTCTGTGTCATAGGAACACGGGGAGGTCATTGAGCTCATTGATTCTGTTCCCCATTCAATGATATCTCCGCTGATCTGGATCTTAAACCCATTTGCCTGCCTTGGTTCTGTCACCCATACTCTTCGTGTCAAACAAAAATCGATCAATCTCCGTTTGGACATTTTCAGCTCAGCACCAGCCTCACCAGCCGTCTAATTGGCACAGAGAGAACCAGATTAGAAGGCTAAATTTCGAATGTGAAATTGTGGCGTGAGAGGTACGGGGTGCCACTTCCTGAGCTATTGGCACCAGTACTGGAGAAAGAAGGAGTTGCTCAGCTGGGGCGGGCTCCATTTAAACCGAACTGGGACCAGTATCCTGGTGAATTGAATAACTAGGGCACTGGCTCAAGATCCTGGAACTCCCTCCCTGACCGCACTGTGGGTGTACCTAGCCCACATGGATTGCAGCGGTTCAAGCAGGCAGCTCGCCACCATCTTCTCATTGGCAATGAGATATGGGCAATAAATGCTAGGCCTTGCTAGCGATGCCCACACAACCGCAGAATAGATGATTCAAGAAATAAAACAAATCTCCATTCCACTGTCAAGAAAAGACACCAGCAGCAAAAATGAAAGCTGAATGATGTGCTCATGGAATCTTCCTGTGCATCAAAGTAGCTCCGCCTCCATGTATCACACCTTGTTCCAGCCGCCGCCCCCGCCCCCCTCCCACCGCCAGATAGTCCTGTGGCAATGAGGAAGCTATTTGACTGCAGTAGCAGTCTCAATTAAAGAATTCTGAAACTTTTACTTGCTGTTCTTTCTTTCGATTGCTGGGGCACATGGTGGGGAAGAGGGAGGGGGTGAGGGGGTGTTGCTAGGGGAATTTCATTAACCAGGGCTACTGTCACTGCCTCGGCGGGCGGGGGTGGGTTGGTGCTGGGGTGGACAGCTCAGCTGGGTGTGAATATTCCACAGCTGGTACAGCTTTTAATTAACTGCTCTCTGGGTCCCGAAGATTCCGCTCGCAGGATGAACGACCAACCTTTGGAAGGATGAGAGAATTCATTGCGTGCAAAGTGGATATTCAATATTGGAGGGCTGCACTCCAGCTCGCTCTTGAACTGGAGCGGTCTCCATCAAACACATTTCCCTCCCCTACCTCTTCCGCACTCACTCTCTCGGTCCTTATCAGTGGTTAGTTTTGTCCTAAAGGATGATTTTCTGAACTAACCAACTATAATTTTCTGATGGTTGCTAACATTTTGGATTGTGCATGTAGTCCCCCTTTGTGTTGACGACTTTATCTCAATGCGTTCATATTTCGAGGTTCTTCATCTCATTACAAGGCAAATCAACACAGAAGCTGTTTTCGCTGCCTGCTCTCAAGGTCTCACCCTTGTCCTGCCAGTGAGCATTTTAATCCTTGAAATAATCTCTGGAGTCTCTTCACCTTGACATACTGTATATACTCTGCCCGATTTTGTAAGTTGTCCCAATTTACCATGTTACTAAGAAGGGTTCTAATAAAGCGAAATGTTGGTTTGTAATAATGAATTTGTTAGTTTATAATAACTAGAATTTAACAATGACTACTCTAGTCAGTAAATTTTGGTAACATAATAATCTTACACAGATGAGTGACTGAGTGCTGTCAGTACCCGATGGACTGAGCCAGGGACAGAGGTCGGAGATGTTGTGGAGGTGGAAGGGACGTCATTTCTGATGGAGAAGACACCAGGTCAGAAAGTCAGGTCAGGGATGACTAAGAATCCTATTTTACTCAGCACCGTATTCAGTCCGATGCAACGGCAAGGAATGGCGATGGAATCAATGGCAAGATTGTAGAGTTTGTGCTGAAGCCAAAGGTGGAGGATTCACTCTGTCCCATTTTTAATTGGAGAAAATTGAAGCTCATGGAAAGATTACTGTTAGAGCGTGATAACACAGAGGCAGTGGAGGGTGAAGAGGGATGATGGCAAGCTGGAGCTGGGTGTTGTCAGCACACATGTGGAAACTAACCTCATATCTGTAGATAATGTTGCCAGTGGGCAGTGTGTTGATGAGGAAGAGGAGGGGGCAAGTTTCGGGACTCCAAGGGTAATAGTGCAGGTGTGGGAAGAGAGGTCATTGCTGAGATGCTGTGGTTACAAACAGATCAGTAATATTTGAACCAGATGGGGGCAGTCCCACTGAAAGATACCAAAGTCAGAGATATGGGGAGATCATGGATTGGTTTGCTGCAGGTTTGGAGGAGTGGATGGAGATGTGGAGTAGTGAGGACATGAAAGAACCTTTAGCCAATGGTAAGAATTCTAAATGTAAGTACTTAGAGGACTTGAAGTTACTGCAGATCAGTTAGGCTGAAGGTCTTGGGCGAGATGGACTTGGTGAGGGTTGGACATGGAAGCAAGGATTTGGAACACTTGATCGTGAAGGAAGGTGGAATTTGGGTGTCTGTTCAGCAGTTAACGGGAGCAAAGGAGTCAGGAGTTGACACAGTTGTAATTTTACCAGAGCCAATATTTGCTGTAGAATAAACAGGAAAATATCTGCTGTGATATAGCAGAGAGAGGGTTTACCTTTATTCTTTCATGTGATCTGAGCTCCGCTGGCATGGTCAGTATTGTTGCTCTTGAAAGCAGCTGGGCCGTTTCACAGGGCAGTTAAGAGTCAGCCATATTGTTCTGGGGCTGTAACCATATGTAGGCCAGACCAGATAAGGATGGCAGATTTCCTTCCTTGAAATAAATTAGTGAACCATTTTTTTACAGCAAGCAATGATAATTTCATGGCGCCATTACAGAGACCATCTTTCAATTGCAGACTTTTGTTAATTAATTGTATATAAATTCCAGCAACTGCCATCGTAGGATTAGAACTCCAGTTGCAAGACCATTGGGTTGAGCCTCTGGATTACTAGTCCAGTGATATTATCACTCTGCGACTGCCTCCCCAATGGACGTGCACAGAGTTCGTCCTCTAATATCACCCTGACCATGGTCCCATAACAGAGACTCAAAGTTCACATTTCAACTGGAGAAATGCAGGAACAGAGTGAAACAGCATTGCTTTTGTCTCTGAATTTAGTGTCCACTGCAGACAGATCTGTTACATTTACAATAGAAAAGCCAGGAGTGAACAAGGTCAATACAATAATGTGGACAATGTAAATGATGCCACTCATAATTGTAGCAGCCGTCCAGTATGAGTACAGATTTCAGGTTTATTCCCGAGAGAGGTTTTACTAAGAAAGTGTCATTGACATTTAAATGATTGTGTTTTACCCACCACATTATTTACATCAGCGGCAAAGCTGCTAATGTAATGTGTCTGTTCAAGTGAGTGTAACTGGCAATGATCGGGGTATAACTGTGTCATGGAGACTAATCCCCTGTATATGAGGGAGTGTCCGGATGGAGGAAGCTGAGAGCTGTTTGGATAAGCTGTACTTTGGGTGGACTGGGTGTCTGAGTGACAGGTTCTGGGATATATTCGTTCAACATCAGTCACCATTCTTTAATTCAGTGCAACTGGCGTGCAAACGTGAGTTTCTGTGTCTCAGTCTCTGTGTCTCTGTGCCCAGGCTAATTGGAATTGATTACAGTGTGTGTGTGTGTTTGTGTGTGTGTGCGTGTTTGTGTGGCGCACTGCCTGTGCGGAGTTTGCAAGTTCTCCATGTGTCTGCGTGCGTTTTCGCCGGGTGCTCCGGTTTCCTCCCACATCCAAAAGACTTGCAGGTGATAGTTAAATTGGCCATTGTAAATTGCCCCTCGTGTAGTGAGGTGATAGGGAATATGGGATTACTGTAGGGTTAGCATAAATGGGTGGTTGTTGGTCGGCACAGACTCCGTGGGCCGAAGGGCCTGTTTCAGTGCTGTATCTCTAAATAAAATATATGTGTGTGTGGGTGTATGTGTCTGTGTGTATGTTGGTGAATGTTGTGAGAGTCCAGCCTAAATCTCTCTCTCTCTCTCTGTCCCAGCCCTGACCCTGTTCTCCAATTCCCACCCCATTGCCCCCGTCCAGGATTTTTTCCCCATGGGCGATCTGATGGAAGGTAGGTGTTAAGAGTCCAACGATGGAGTGCTGACCGTGTGGGATGGTGCGTATCTCATCTTTATTGTCTCTCTCTGCCTTTCTCCCTCCTTCTGACTCAATCTCTCTCTTTCAGTGTTTCTGTCTCTCTCTCTCTGTTGCTCTATGTCTGATTCTCTGTGTGTCTTTCTCTCTCACTGGCTTTCTTTCATTCATTCTTTCTCTCAAGCTCTGTCTATCATTCTCCCTATCTCTCAATCTCTGTCTCTCTCTCAATCTGTCTCTCTCAATGACTCTTTCTTTTTTTTGTTTCTCACTCTCTCTATGTTTCCTTGTATGTGATTCTCTCTGTGTCTCTCTCACTGGTTTTCTGTCTGTTCCTCTGGTGCCTGCAATTTTTTGGGAGTCTGTTTCTTTCCCACCACTTTTAGCACTGTCTTTCCTCCATTTCGGTGACTTTTCTGTCTTTCTCTGTTTCCCTGACTTGTTCTGTCTTTTCCCTTTTTCTTTGACTTTTTTCTGTCCTTTCACAGTTTATTTGCCTTTTCTGTCTTTTCGCTATGTATCTGACGTTTCTGTCTTCTCTCTGTTTCTCTACTTCGTTTCCTGCTGTTTATCTATTTATCTGACTTCTTCTGCCATTTCTCATTTTCTCTGTCTTTTTACTGTTACTGACTTTTTCTGGCTTTTCTCTATTTCTCTGAATTTTTCTGTCTTTTCATACAGGGTCTGGGAGCTTGGCAGTGACTAAACACTGCAGCCCCCCCCCCCCCTCCCCCCGGAGCCTGAGTGTCTCCCTTTGTGTTTATCCGGTTATTTCCAGCTGGTTCTCTCTCTGTCTCATCCTCCATTTATCTGTGTGTCTCTGTACGTCTGTTTCTGCCTCATTGTAAAGCACACACAAACGCTATGACCCCCATCCCCTCTCCGGTAGATTGACAGAGAGATAGATCCACATTCTGATCCCTGAAAGTCTGAATTGAAATGTCCCCACCCCCTTCCAGGTGTTGCATTCACTATCAATTTCAGACCACAGTCTAAAACACCAGCATTATTCGGCAATGGTCACAAACCTTTGCAAACCTTCACATTTCGACCATTTATTTGCTGATTCACATTACACTCAACACAGACGGTACCTTAATGTTTTAACAAGCTAACATAGATTCTCTTCATCCCAATGGGGCAAAATTTCACTGGGTCAACATTCCCATCAAACATTAAAATATTCCAAAATTCAAGGCTCACAAATTCAACACAAGTTTTCCTTTTTAAATTTCTCCCTAGTCTCCCGGTCTGTCTCTCTCCACCTTCCTCATTTCATCTTTCTCTCCCACCATCTCTGACCCATTTCTCTCTCCCACCCTCTCTCTCTCTATCTCTCTCTCTTCCTCTCCCATCCTCTCTCTGACTCTCTCTCCTTCCCTCCCAGTCACTGTCTCTTTCCCTTCGTCTATCTGTTTCTGACACTTTCTCACTCCATACATCTCTCTGTTTCCCTCTTCTCCTCTCTCTGTCTCCCTGGCTCTGTCTCCCTCACTCTCTCTGTCCCCCTCTCTTCTCCCTCTCTGACATTTCCCTCTCTCCCTCCCTCTCTCTCTGTTTATGTCACTCTCACTCCAGGCGTCTCTCTGTCTCTCTCTCTCTTACTCTTTCTGTCTCCCTTGCTCTTTTTCTGTCTCGTTTTCTGTCTGTTTGTCTGTCTCTCTCTGTCCCTCTCCTTTCTTCTCCCTCTCTTCTCCCTCTCTGACCTCTCTCTCCCTTTCCCACCCCTCTCTCTCTCTCTCTGTCTCTCTATTTCCCACCCACTCTCTGTCTCTCTATGCTTCTTCTCACTCTCTCTCTAGCTCCGTCGCTCTCACTGTCTCTCTTTCTCTCCCTTCCTCTCACTGTCTCGCTATGCCTCTCTGAATTCGTCACCTTCTCCCCCCTCTCCGTCTCTCTCCCTTTCTGTCCCTCTTTCTTTCCCTCTTTACCTCCATCCCTCTCTCTGTCTGTCTCTCTCTCCCTCCCTCCCTCTGTCTCCCTCTCTCTCCCTCCCTCTCTGTCTCTCTATGCCTCCCTCACTTCTTTCTCCATCTCCGTCTCTCTGTCTTTCCATGCCTCTCTCTCTGTCTCTCTCTCTCCCCCTCCCTCCCCCTGTCTCTCTATGTTTTTCTATCCCTCTCTCCATTACTCTCTCTGTCTCACTTGCTCTGTCTCTGTCTGTCTGTCTGTCTGTCTCACTCTCTCTCTCAGTCTGTGGCCATCTCTTCTCCCTCTGTGACCTCTCACTCTCCCACTCTGTGTCTCTCTCTGTCTCTCTGTCTCTCTCTCTCTCTCCAATTCTCTGCTACCCTCTCTATGTCTGTCTCGCTCGATCTCAGTTTCCCTCTCTCTGAGTCTCTATGCCGCTCCCTCTCTCGCTCTCTGTCGCTACCTCGCGCTCTCTATCTCTCTTTGTCTCCCTGTGGTAATGGAGAGGGATAGGTATGTGCAACAGGGCAAGGTTTACAATTGGGGGAAGGGTAGATATGATGCTGTCAGGCAGGAACTGAGGAGCATAAGTTGGGAGCATATGCTGGCAGGGAAGGGCACGGTCGAAATGTGGAACTTTTTCAAGGAGCAGATAGTAGGGACCATTGATAAGCATGTCCCTGTCAGACAGGGAAGGGATGGTCATGTGAGGGAACCGTGGTTGACAAGAGAGGTTGAGAGTCTTGTTAGGAAGAAGAAGGATGCGTATATAAAGTTGAGGAAAAAGGGCACAGGCATAGCTCTGGAGGGATACAAGATGGCCAGGAAGGATCTGAAGAAAGGGATTAGGAGAGCTAAGAGAGGGCATGAAAAATGCTTGGCGGGTAGGATAAAAGAAAACCCCAAGGCCTTTTACGCGTATGTCAGAAATATGAGGATGGCCAGGGGGACCGTAGGTCCGGTCAAGGACAATAGCGGGAGACTGTGTGTTGAGCCGGAAGAGATAAGTGAGGTTTTGAATGAGTACTTCTCTTCGGTATTTACGAATGAGAAGGGGTGTATTACTGAAGAGGACGGTGTGAAACAGACTGGTAAGCTCGAGGAAGTGCTCGTTAGGAGGGAAGATGTGTTGGGGTTTTTGAATAACTTGAAGATAGACAAGTCTCCCGGGCCTGACGGGGTATATCCAAGGATGTTATGGGAAGCAAGGGATGAAATTGCAGAGCCGCTGGCAATGATCTTTTCATCTTCTCTGCTGACGGGGGTGGTACCAGGTGATTGGAGGGTGGCAAATGTTGTGCCCCTGTTCAAGAAAGGGAATAGGAACAACCCTGGGAATTACAGGCCAGTTAGTCTTACTTCGGTGGTAGGCAAGTTGATGGAAAAGGTGCTGAGGGATAGGATTTCTGAGCATCTGGAAAGACACTGCTTGATTCGGGACAGTCAGCACGGTTTTGTGAGGGGTAGGTCTTGCCTCACAAGCCTGATTGAATTCTTTGAGCAGGTGACCAAGCAAGTAGATGAGGGTAAACCAGTGGATGTGGTGTACATGGATTTTAGTAAGGCATTTGATAAGGTCCCCCATGGTAGACTTATGGAGAAAGTCAGGAGGCATGGGATAGTGGGGAATGTGGCCAGTTGGATTAAGAATTGGCTAACTGATAGAAGGCAGAGAGTGGTCTTAGATGGTAAATACTCAGCCTGGAGCCCAGTTACCAGTGGCGTGCCGCAGGGATCAGTTCTGGGTCCTCTCCTGTTTGTGATTTTTATTAACGACTTGGATGAGGAAGTCGAAGGGTGGGTCAGTAAATTTGCAGATGATACAAAGGTTGGTGGAGTTGTGGATACCGAGGAGGGCTATTGTCGTCTGCAAAGGGACTTGGATAGGTTGCAGTGCTGGGCTGAAAAGTGGCAGATGGAGTTTAACCCTGAAAAGTGTGAGGTCGTCCATTTTGGAAGGACAAACATGAATGCAAAATACTGGGTTAACGGTAGGGTTCTTGGGCATGTGGAGGAGCAGAGAGACCTTGGGGTCTATGTGCATAGATCATTGAAAGTTGCAACTCAAGTGGATAGGGCTGTGAAGAAGGCATATGGGGTGTTAGCGTTCATTAGCAGAGGGATTGAATTTAAGAGCCGTGAGGTGATGATGCAGCTGTACAGGACCTTGGTAAGGCCTCATTTGGAGTACTGTGTGCAGTTCTGGTCGCCTCATTTTAGGAAGGATGTGGAAGCCTTGGAGAGGGTGCAGAGGAGATTTACCAGGATGTTGCCTGGAATGGAGAATAAGTCTTACGAGGAAAGGCTGAACATTCTAGGCCTCTTCTCATTAGAAAGGAGAAGGATGAGGGGTGACATGATAGAGGTTTATAAGATGATCAGGGGAATAGATAGGGTAGACAGTCAGAAACTTTTTCCCCGGGTGGAGCAAAGCGTTACAAGGGGTCATAAATTTAAGGTGAAGGGTGGGAGATATAAGGGGGATGTCAGGGGAAGGTTCTTTACCCAGAGAGTGGTCGAGGCATGGAATGCCTTGCCCGGGGAAGTTGTTGAGTCAGAAACTTTAGGGACTTTCAAAAGGCTTTTGGATAGGTATATGGATAAAGGAGAATGATGGGGTATGGATTAAATTGTCCTTGACAGAGGACAAAGGATCGGCACAACATTGTGGGCCGAAGGGCCTGTTCTGTGCTGTATGTTCTATGTTCTATGTTCTATGTTCCCTCCCTCTGTGTCCCTATGCCTCTCTCACTTCCTCTTCATCTCGCGCTCCCTCTCCCTCTCTCTGCCTCCCTCACTTCGTCTCCCTCTACCTCACTCATTCTCTCTGTCTGCCTGCATCTCTCCCTTGTTCTCTCTGCCTCCCTATGCCTCTCTCGCTGTGTCTCTGTCTCTGTCTCTGTCTCAAAGAACAAAGAAGAACAAAGAAAATTACAGCACAGGATCAGGCCCTTCGTCCCTCCAAGCCTGCGCCGATCCAGATCCTCTACCTAAACATGAGCCTATTTTCTCAGGGTCTGTATCTCCTTGCTTCCTGCCCATTCATGTATCTGTCTAGATACATCTTAAAAGACGCTAACGTGCCCGCGTCTACCACCTCCGCTGGCAACGCATTCCAGGCACCCATCACCCTCTGCGTAAAGAACTTTCCACGCATATCCCCCCTAAACTTTTCCCCTCTCACTTTGAACTCGTGACTCCCAGTAATTGAATCCCCCACTCTGGGAAAAAGCCTGTCTATACCTCTCATGATTTTGTACACCTCAATCAGGTCCCCCCCTCAACCTCCGTCTTTCTAATGAAAATAATCCTAATCTACTCAACCTCTCTTCATAGCTAGCGCCCTCCATACCAGGCAACATCCTGGTGAACCTCCTCTGCACCCTCTCCAAAGCATCTACATCCTTTTGGTAATGTGTCGACCAGAACTGCACGCAGTATTCTAAATGTGGCCGAACCAATGTCCTATGCAACTGTAACATGATCTGCCAACCCTTGTACTCAATGCCCCGCCCGATGAAGGAAAGCATGCTGTACGCCTTCTTGAACACTCTATTGACCTGCGTTGCCACCTTCAGGGAACAATGGACCTGAACACCCAAATCTCTCTGTACATCAATTTTCCCCAGGACTTTTCCATTTACTCTCGTTCACTCTTGAATTGGATCTTCCAAAAAGCGTCGCCTCGCATTTGCCCTGATTGAACTCCATCTGCCATTTCTCTGCCCAACTCTCCAATCTATCTATATTCTGCTGTATTCTCTGACAGTCCCCTTCACTATCTGCTACTCCACCAATCTTAGTGTCGTCTGCAAACTTGCTAATCAGACCACCTATACCTTCCTCCAAATCATTTATGTATATCGCAAACAACAGTGGTCCCAGCACGGATCACTGTGGAACACCACTGGTCACACGTCTCCATTTTGAGAAGCTCCCTTCCGCTGCTACTCTCTGTCTCCTGTTGCCCAGCCAGTTCTTTATCCATCTCGCTAGTACACCCTGGACCCCATGCGACTTCAATTTCTCCATCAGCCTACCATGGGGAACCTTATCAAACGCCTTACTGAAGTCCATGTATATGACATCTATAGCCCTTCCCTCATCAATCAACTTTGTCACTTCCTCAAAGAATTCTATTAAGTTGGTAAGACATGACCTTACCTGCACAAAACCATGTTGCCTATCACTGATAAGCTCATTTCTTCCAAATGGGAATAGATCCTATCCCTCAGTGTCTTCTCCAGCAGCTTCCCTACCACTGACGTCAGTCTCACCGGTCTATAATTACCTGGATTTTCCCTGCTACCCTTCTCAGGTATCCGATGAAGGGTCACTGACCCGAAACGTTAACTCTGCTTCTCTTTCCACAGATGCTGCCAGAACTTCTGAGTGATTCCAGCATTTCTTGTTTTTATTTAAGGCAGGGAGATTGCTGGAGTAAGAAAGGGACAAAATGTTGTTGAGTGATTGTTAGGATGGATAGAAATGGAGAATGTAAATCCAATCATAATTTGACGTAATCTTGTGTAAACAGATATACAAGGGACAGGGTAAAGAGTGTTAAACATCAGGAGAGGGGGAGAAATATAGATGGAGCCAGAGTAACAGAGGAAAGGAGTGATAAGCATTAAAATAGAGTGCTGGAAATTTACTCTTGCTGGTAATCTCTCCATCTCTAACGCTCCTTCCTCTATCTCGAATTCTCTCAAGCCCTATTTCACCTCTCTGTTCCTCTGTTCCATGTGTTATGAATGCTGCACTTTCACTCTCTTCTGTCTTCTCTCTTCATCTATATTTCTCCCTTCGTTACCCTCTGAATCCCAGTCTCTCTAACTCAGTGTTACCCTCTGAATCCCAGTTTCTCCCTCTTGTTTTCCATATGGGTGAACGAAATAGAGAGAGAGAGAGAAAGAGAGACAGGGTGACACAGATAGTGAGACATAGGGAGAGTTATGGACATAGGAGGCGAGAAGATGGTATATGTAGACAGAGCTTCACTGCATCTAATCTGTGCTTGCAGGCGCTGGCAGTTTTAAGGACCAGTTAGACAACGCTTTACTCTGTATTTGTTCTGTGCTGCAGCTGCCCTGTGCATGTTTGATGGGACACTGTAGAGGCAGCTTTATTTTATACCATAACCCATGCAATACCTGCCTTGGGGATTTTGATGGGACAGTGTAAAGTAGAGGTCTGGGACCAATTTCCTCACGGGGAGGTCATAATGGCCCACATAATTGTCGATTTCACAAGATGAATACCCATGGAATGAACGGGACAGTGACAGAGCAGATGCGACATTGGCAAAGGGACAGAATACAGAGAGTGTTGTGGTGAATGGTGTTTTCAGACTGGAGGCTGGTAGCTGTACATGAAATAATTTTGTACACTTCTATTCAATCTCCCCTCAATCTCGTTTGTTCTAATGAGCACACACTCAGATTTTCCAACCTAACCCTGTAGCTGAAATCCACCATCCCTGGAACCACTCTGGTAAATCTCCTTTGCAACTGCTCCAGGACCGTTACCTCCTTCCTAAAGTTTGGAGACCAGAACTGGACACAATTCTCCAGTTGGTGGTCTAACCAGAGCCTTATGTAGGTTTAGCATTCTTTCCTTGCTTTTGTACTCATGTATGCAGTGTGTTCTCTGGTACAGTGGTGTTCCCTGGCGTTTAGATTAGCAGCACTAATCTTTGCGATATATATTAATAACTTAGACTTGGGGTTACAGGGCATAACTTCAACATTATGTCATTTTCAATGCAATAAACAGGATAGGGAATCGTAGCAGACTTCAGGAGTATAGAGGCAGTCTGGTGGAATGGGCAGATGCATGGCAGGTGAACTTCAATGCAGAAAAATGTGCACTGATGAATTTTTGAAGGAAGACTGAGGAGAAGCGATATTAACTAAATGGTGCAAACTTAAAATGAGTGCAGGGAAAGAGAGACTTGGAAGCTCGTTTCTGTGTTATTTGTTCTATTTTAAAGATTCAATTTTGGGCTCAGAATCTGTCAGTTGAATCTAGTGATAGCAAATGTGTTGGAAAATGTGTCAAAAGCTGTTTCCATTAAGACATTTCTGCATTGTGGAAGTGTGAGCTATCTTTGCAGAGATATGAAATAGCGGTGTTTGAATGGACTTGCATGTTTTGGTTGATAAAATTAGTTAAGAACGTAATTTGTGTCCGTTGCATATACACAGATTTGAAGGTATTTACAGTACACCACATGAAAGAGAACAATATACAAATCCTCAGACAGGCAGGCAATAGCAGTAGGAAAGTGAATCTCTTTTAATGGTTTTAATCTGAAGGCCTGAGCTGATGATTGAGAAAGCAGGAGTTCAATTCCCACACTCGGCTGTTGTGAATTTGAATTCTGTTCTTTCTAAAAAAAAAGCATAAATCTGGAATAAAACTAAACTCCAGGATGGAATGATTCACTCCCGTCTGCTACTGCAAAACCTGTGTGTATCGCATTTTGCTACATTTATTAATGATTTAAGAAGATGAGGCAGAATTACACATACCCCAGTTTGCCAATGACACAAAAATAGGCAGCATTGTTTAGTGTCGCAGGAAACATACATTGACAAAGAGATATTAATATCTTAAGTAATTGGACAGAACTGTGGTGAATGGATTTCAATGTTGGCAAAAAAATACTAGAACAGAGTACATTATAAATGCTGAAAAACTGGGAACAGGGGAGGTCCAAAGAGATTTATTTTTGTGGGGGGGGGGGCGGTGGGGGAGGTGAGAAATGTCTATTGTAGTGCAGCATAGACTTACCATAATGATAACTACACTCCAAGGGTTAAATTACGAGGTCATATTACACTAAATATGGACGTATTCCCTAGAATTTAGGAGGATCGAATGATTTTTTTCATAGTTGTTAATGTTAAGGGAACCTGATGGGGTAATTTGGGAGAAACTATTTCGGCAGGTTGTGGAGTCTGGGACTGGTGAGCAACGTCTAAAATTTGGAGGCAGACCTTTCAGGAGTGAAGTTAGGAAACACTTCTACACACAAAAGGTCGTATACGATTTGAACTGTCTTCTGCAAGCACACACTGATGTTAAATCGATTGTTCATTTTTCATTGTAAGATTGACCTCATCAAATGCCTTTTGGAAATTTAAATATACTTCTCTCACTCTCTGTCCCTTAGTCATTCTGTTTCTGTGTGTGTGTTGCTGTGTGTGTTACTGTCTTACTGTGTGTGTGCGTGTGTGTATGTGTGTGTGTTTTTCTGTCTCCTATCTCAGAAGCTCAGTAAAACTACATATACATCTCTTTGCCATTTTAAATCGGCTACTTTATGGTGACACAACTGCAAAGGGTACACTTCCTTATGCTGGCTGGTCAGAAACCTATATCCGCAGCTGGCTCCAATGTTCCTGTGAAAATTTAGTTGTTGTTCGTGGCCTCTTTTTTTGTTTTCATGAGCAGTCCCTTAAAATATTTCAAGATTCTTGGCAGACGTGTGTAATTTATCACAGACAAGGATCTGCGTGGTACCTTCCAGGCTGCTCTATGCAGTTTTGTAGGAGCACTGACCGACGGTCTCCATCCAAGTCCCTTCCACTTTCACTCTTCCCTCTCTCTGTTATTCTCTTCCAATCTCTATCCTTGTTCTTTCTCACTGTTACTCTCTCCATCTAGAGGGAGGACGAAAAATAGAGGCATATATATAGGCATCTTTACTCTGTATCTAACCCCACACTGTGCCTGCCCCGGGAGTGTTTGATCGAACAGAGAAGACAGAGATTTAGTCTGTAGCTTACTCCAGGCTGTACTCGGCTTGGCAAGATTTGATGGGACAGTGTAGCCGGAGCTTTACTCTGCATCCCTGGAGTTTAGAAGGTTAAGGGGTGAATTGATCAAATTTTATAAGATAATAATGGAAACTCTTCTCACTGGATGGGGAGTCTCAGACGAGGGGTACAGTCGTTAATCGGACATTAGTCTAAAAGACGTTCAAGAGTGAAATTAAGAAACACTTCTACACACAAAGGGGAGTAGAAATTTGGAACTGTCGTCCACCAATGACCCCTCCCTATCTCTGCAATCTCCTCCAGCTATACAATCTTTCATTATCTGCGATCCTGTAATTCTGGCCTCTTGAGCATCCCCCATTTGAATCGTTCCAGCATTGGTGGCCGTACCTTCACGTTGCTAAAACTTAACTCTGGAATCCCTTTCTGAAAGCTCTCCTTCTCACCACTTCTCATTCCTCCTTGAAGACGCTTCATAAATCAAGCCTCTTTGACCATGATTTTGGTCCGCTAGTCCAATATCTCCTTAAGTGATTCGGTGTCAAATTTTTATTTTCTTTATTCATTTGTTTGATGCGTTACTGACCAGGCCAGCATTTATTGTCCATTCCAAATCGCCATTGAGAAGGTGCTGGTGAGCGTCCTTCTTGAAATACTGCAGTCCATGTGGTGTAGCTGCACCATCGTGCTGTTAGGGAGGTAGTTCCAGAATTTTGACCCAGTGACGGTGAAGGAGCAGTGATCTCATTCCACATCAGCATGTATGTGACTAATCACTGAAGGTGGCAGGGCAGAATGCGAAAGTTGTTCAAAGGCATAAGGAGTCCTGGGCTTTATAAACAGAGACATAGAATATAAAAGCATGGAGGGATTAGAAAGGATGCAGAAAAGTGAAAGTGGGGAAAAGGCATAAGGAGTCCTGGGCTTTATAAACAGAGACATAGAATATAAAAGCATGGAGGGATTAGCGAGGATGCAGAAAAGATTCACAAGCCTGTTTCCAGGGACGAGGGACTTCAGTTAAGCGGTTAGATTTTATAAGCTGAGGTTGTTCTCTGTGTCTCTCCCTTTGTCTCTCCCTCCTACTATCTCTGACACCAGGAGAGAGACCGAGGGAGAGAGGGCTCGATATGTAGTCAGAGAGAGGGCTGTAGAGAGGGACAAGGTTGGAGAGAGAGGTCGTTGGGATAGATAGAAAGGGAGAATGTAATTTGGATTAATTTGATACAATCCTTCACTGCCGTCTGCATAAATATATTCGAGATAGGTATGGAGAGAGAAACATCGGGAGAGAGGAGAAATGTAAAGGAGATCTCATTGAAATGTACAAAATTCTGAAGGGACAAGATAGCGTAGACACTGAGAGATTATTTCCGCTGGTTGGGGAATCTAAAACACGGGGTTCCAGTCTCAGGATAAGGGGCCGATCATTTTGGACTGAGATGAATGGAAAATACTTCACTCAAAGGGTTGTGAATCTTTGCAATTCTCTATCCCAAAGGGTTCTGGATGCTCCATCCTTCAATACGTTTAAGGCTGGGATAGATTGAGTTTTGGTCTCTCGCAGACTCGGGAGTGGGGGTGGGGGCAGAAGTGGAGCTGAATCCGAAGATCAGCTATGATTGTGTTGAATGGCGGAGCAGGCTCGATGGGCCATATGGTCGACTCTTGCTCCTATTTCTTGTGTTTTTATGTTCTCCATCTGTCCCTCTCTCTCTCTCTCTCTCTCTCTCTCTGTATCTCTCACCCTCCCTCTCGCTATTGATCTCTCTGTCTCTCTCTCTATCTGTCTATCTCTTTCTCCCGACATGTGAGCTATCATTAGGGGTCGAGTTAAATCATAAAAAATAAACACTTCAACTGTCTGCTAGGGCATGAGTAGCAGATTGTGTGGATATTTTATATCCGCATTCATACAACATAGGTAACAAAGTATATATGTGGTGGGATGCTGCAAATGTTATATCTATTTTACTCAAATTCTTTGACTGATATCAATGAGTTGTTCCTTTCTATAGGAGCTGCGATGACCTCGCCCGTGACAGAGAAACCACCGACAAGAGCATCAGGTGAAATCTTTCTTTCCTGAAGTCCGTGTTTCCTGTTTGTTTCTGACTGTCGCAGCCAATTACATCAGGAGGGAGCAGAGTGAAAAGGCTGAGGGCATTTGCAATTCATTTTTAAATGAAAAAGTGTACCAGAGCAAGTGTGTGTGGGTGTAAGTAATAGTGAATATAGGAGGAACACAGGATCATAGAATATTACTGCATAGTGTGAGGCGATTCGGCCCAGTGACACTCTTCTGGCTCTTTTGTTGAACAATCCGGTTCGCCCCACTCTCCCCACTCCTTCCCCCAGCCCTACGATTTCTACCGCCCCCATTCAATTACTTATTCAATTCTCCTTTTAGAAGCTACTATGAATCTGTATCCACTGTATTATCAGGCAATGCATTTTAAATCTTAAACACTCGTTGCATTTAAACAAATGTTTGTCCTCATGTCACCTCTCGTTCTTTCCCCAATCACATAAAGTCTGTGCCCTCTGTGCATCGATCCTTCAGCCACTGGATTTTTTTTTACTCTATCTAAAACTTTCCTGATGTTAAATACCTTTATCAAATCTCCTTTTAAGCTTCTCTGCTCTAGGGAGAGCCCCGGCTTCTCCAGTCTACCAGTATACATGTAATGATTTAATCACTGGAACCGTTCCAGTAAATCTCTTCCGTACATTCACATTGGGTAAGTGACAGGACACGGAGAGTCATGGTGAACTGTGATTTCAGACTGGAGGCAGGTATAGACTGATCAGACAGCCAGATTTGATGATCCTGAAGGAATACCCTCCATTGTAAAAATCCAGCAAGGTATTGCCCCTCTATGCCCTCGTGATATTGTTTGCAAAAATCTTGAAATCTATGTCCTTGGTTATTGCCGTCTCTTCTAAGGAAAATAGGCCCTTCCTATCGATTCGATCCAGGTCACTCAACTTTTTATACACCTCAATCAAATATCCCTTCAACCTCCTCTCTGCCAAAGAAAACAACTCCTCCTGTCCAATCATCCCTCATTGCAAGATTCTCCAATCCCAGCATGGAAAGAGAGGTAGGGAGCATTTCTTGCGGGAAATCTCTCTCCATATGTGTCTCTCTCTTTCCCTCTCTTTTACTCTTTCAATTCCTATTTCCGTTCTATGTTCATCTCTCCGCTTTTCTTTCTCCATCTCTTCCTCCCACTGTCAATTCTCCAGTCCAATCTCTCCCTCTTGTGCTCCAGACGGGGAGAGGGGGAAAGAGAGACAGAGACATGGTGTCGTAGGCAGTGAGAGATGGGGAGACAGGAAGATTGAGGATGGACAGTGTAGAGGGTGCTTTACTCGGGATCGAACAGCGTGCTTTACCTGTCCTGTAAGTGTTTGATTGGGACAGTGTAAAGGGAGCTTTCGTCTGCATTTAACATTGCCAAAGAGACAGAAAACAGAGAGTAGTTGTAAATGGTTGTTTCTCAGACTGGTCGGAGATGTACAGTGGTACATGCAATTGTGCACAGCAAGTTCCCACAAACAGCAATATGATCATGAGCAGAACCTCGTTGGAGTGATTTTGTTTGCGTGATAAGTATTGGCCAGGACATGAGGGAGAACTTCACCGAGCCCACACGGGCACGGTGGACGTCTGGCCTCTTTCTCTATTTGCACATTTGCGATTTCATGAGTTCACAGTGGACTGTCCTAGTTCGAATTTAAATAAAACTGTTCCCTCTGGTTTGTGATTATCCCTCTTAGCTCAACGCTTGGGATCCAGGTTTTATTCCACTCTGTTTATATCATCCAATATTTCACACTCCTCTGTAACCACAATAACTGCATCATACCCCTCTTTTATGACTATTTCGCAATAGTGTTGTTCCTGTATTAAAGGAACAGTGACAGTGGGGTTACAACATTGGGTAAGAGACAGAACATAGAGTGTAGTGGTGAAAAGTTGTTTCAGACTGGAGGGAGCTGTACAGTGGTGTCCCCCAGAGTTTCGTTTTTGTACCACTGTACTTTTTGATGTATATGAATGACCTGACTTATGTTACAGGGTAGAATTACAAAGTTTGCGGATGACACAAAACTTTGGAAATGTACTAAAGAGGGAAAAGAAAAGTAGTAGACTTCAGGAGGCTATTAGCAGTCTGGTGAATTGGACAGCCATCTGGCAGATTAACTTCAATGCTGAGAAATGTGAAATGATGGATTTTGGAAGGAAGACTGTGGGACAAGCAATCGTATCTAAATTATACAATGTTAAAGCGGGTTCAGGAACAGAGAAACCTTACACATACAAGAGCTGACAGTGTCCTTCTCTCTCTCCCCCCTCTCTCTCTCTCCACCAATTTCACTCACTCTCTTCCTCTTTCAATACCAATCCTAACTTTTCGCTGACCCCTTCTTGGTTGAACAGTACCCGGTAATATTTCATCGCATTGTTTAAAGGAACAAGTTACATTTCTGTGGCATTTTTTATAGCTTAAGGATTCCATTTGGAGCTTGGGTTCTGTCAGGTAAATGTCATTTCTCACCATGAAAAGTGTCACAATTCGAATGGGAAATGTGTCAGAAGCTGTTTCCATTCGCATATACCTGCATTGTGGAACTGTCAGTTATCTGTGCAAGGACAGTTTATAGGGGTGCTTGAATGGAGTTAAAGATTTGCTTTGATTCAATCAGGTGTGAATTAATTTGTATATTGTGTACCTGAAGGCCTTCCAGCAGATGTCCTGAGAGAACGAAGTTGTTTACCAATGTCTGAATAACATCAAAAGCTTTAGACACATGAAGGAACAAGACTGGGGACAATATACAAAAACTGACAGAGGCAACAACAAGAGGAAGGTGAATGTCTGTTGTCGTTTTTAATCTGAAGGCCTGAGCTGATGACTGAAAAGCAGGAGTTCAAATCCCACATTGAGATCTTGTGAATTTGAATTTCTCTGAAAAAAAAATCTGGAATAATAAATTCTGCAAGATAAAGTGATTCACTCTCACTGTTCTGACGCTGATTTACCTTCAAGTAGCGATTTCCAGTCCACTTTTGCTAAATCAACTTCCACCAGCCCAGCGTCATTCCCTGAGACTAATTGTAAAACTGACCCATCACTTGTTGGCCTTGCTACGTACTGGCCTAAGAAAAAGTGACTCTGAATGCATATTTAGAATTCTGTATCCTTGCTACCAATACTTCACAGTCTTCCTCTTTAACTACAATGTCTGCATCGTTCCCTTTCTTGTATGAATACGGACACAAACTATTCATTAAGAACCAGGCCCACATGCCCCACCTCCAAACACGCATTCATTTGTGGTCCCTCACAGACTATCCTTAGCTATCCTCTTGCTCTAATGCATTTATACAACATCTTTGTGTTTTCCTTGATACTACTTGATGGTATTTTTTCTTGTCCTATCTTTTCTTTCCTAATTTGCTTTCTTAAATTTTCCCCTGAACTTTTTACACTCCTTTTGGCTTTCTGTGATACTGAGCTCTCGGTATCTGACATTAGCTTCCCTGTAGTGCCTTATCCTACCCGTTTTGATCCCTGACATCCAAGGGGCTTTAGATATGGGAGTCACACCATATTTATTTTTGTGTTGACATATTTTTTTACAACCCTGACTAACCCTCACTGCTCTGACTATGATAGTCCTTCAAGTAGCTGTTTCCAGTCCACTTTGCGAAAATCCCCCATCCCTGGATCCACCATCTCCTCTGATCCCCCTGAGCGAATTATTTTTTCCAGAGATTTTTCCACCACCGAAGTTAAAATTACTGGCCTAAAGTTGCTTCTGTCGTCTCCCCACTCCCTGTCTCTCGCTTTGTCTCCATCTCCAGCTTTGTCTATGTCTCTCTCTCTCTCTCTCTCTTTGTCCTGTCTCTTTGTTTTTTTATCTCTCTCTCTCTCGTTCTCTCGACTTCTGTCTCTTTCTGACTCTGACTTTCTCTCTCTCTCTCTCGGTTTCTCTCTGTCTTTGTCTCTAATCCTCCCTCTCTCTCCCTCTCTGCTTCTCCCTTTCTCTTGGTCTCTCCCTCTCTCACTGTCTCTCTCTCTCTGCCAATCCCTCTCTCTCTCCTTCTCGCTCTCTGTCTCTGTCTCTCCCTCTATCCCTGTCTCCCACAATCCCTGTCTCTCCCAATCCCTCTCTCTCTCTCTCTCTCTCTCTCTCTGTCTCTCCATCTCCATCTGTCCCTCCGTCTCTCTTTCCCTCTCGCTCTGTACATCTGTCTCTATCACTCAACCTCTCTCTCTGCCTCTCCCTCTCTGTCTGTCTATCCCTTCTTTTCTGTATCAGTCCCCCCTGTCTTTATATAGCTCGTCTCCATTTATCTCTCCTTTTCTGTCTCTGTTTCTCCCTCTCTCTCTCTGTCACCGCCTCTGTCTATAACTCTGTCTGTGTCTCGCTCACACCATCTCTCTCTCTCTATCTCTCTCTTCTCATCTCTCTCTTGCTCCCTCTCTCCTTGGACAGCAATGTTGCAGCCATTTCTTGGTTAATTTTGAACCAGCAACTCTTTCCCTGAGAATAATAGAATCATAGACAATTTAAAGCACAGAAAGAGGCCACTTGACCCATAGTTTCTGTGCTGTCTGAAAATCGAACTACCAGTTCTAATCCCACCTTCCAACATTTGATCCGTGGCCTTTCAGATAACCGGACTTGAGGTGCATTTTGAATGTGTTGAGGGTCTCTGCCTCATCTACCCTTTCAGACAGCAATTTCCAAATCATCACCACCCTCTGGGTGAAAAAGTTTTTCCTCATTTCCCCTCTATGTTTTCTACCAATCATTTTAAATCTATGCTATATCGTCACTGACGTGTCTGCCAACGTGAATGGATCCTTCACCTCCACTCTTTCCAGACCCTTCTAAATGCTATACATTTCAATCAGATCTCCCCTCAGCCTTTTCTGTTAGAAGGGAAACAACCCCTGCCTACCCAATCTTTCCTCATAGCTGTATTTTTCTGGACCTGGCAACATTCTTGTAAATGCCCTCTGTACCCTATCTAGTGCAGGTACATCATTTCTGTAATAAGGTGAACAAAAATACATACAATACTCTGGTTGTGGCCTAACCAATGAATTATACAGTTCCAGCATAACCTCTCTGCTCTTGTATTGTACACCTGCATTGTTGGCAATGGCACTGCAGTTTGAAAATATCAAACACTGAACCAACACTCACCCCGAAAACACTCACACTAAACTCCCAATGCAGGACTGGGCAGATAATGCGGATTGCTACTGAATGTTACAGCTTGCTCATCCTCTCTCTGTCTCTCCCTCTCATGCCTGCCTCTCCCCATCTCTCTCTCTGTCTCTCTCTCTCTCGCACTCACTCTCTATCTCTCTGCCTCGCCCTCTCTCTCTGCCACAGCCTCCCCTTCTCTCTTTCTCTGTCTTTCCTTGTCCCTCTTTTACCGCCTCTGTCCATGACTCTGTCTATGCCTCTCACACACCATCTCTCCCTCTCTATCTCACGACAGAAATAATTTTATCCATTTCTTGGTTCATTTTGAAGCCGTATATCTTGCGCTTGCTGGTAACATCACTGCATTTTGAAATTTCAAACACTGATCAACACAAGGCCCCTAAAGTCTCACACTAAACCCCCAACAGAGGACTGGGCAGATAATCCAGATAGTTACTGTGGTTCTGTAAAGGTCTCCTCATACCCTATCTCCCCTTTCCCCTGCTTCTAAAGTTTGTCAGTTTAATAATATTTTTCAACAATATTAAATGTCACTGCAGGTTAAAAATATCAAACACTGATCCAGCACTTGCCCCCAGAACACTCACACTAAACCCGCAATGTTTCCATTCAAATGCAATTCTTACACACAGAGAGTTAGATTCTTAATTTTATCGTTTTTACAACATTATTAGGTGTAAAGTTTCTCCTATAATCTCACCCTTTCGTACTATCTCTGTTTGTCTCTCACTCTGTCTCTGTTTCTCCCTCTGTCTTTCTCTCACTCCCTCTCCCTCGTTGTCCCTTTCTCCCTCTGTATTTGTCTCTCTCGCTTCTCCCTGTATCTTTCCCTCTACATCCGCCTGTCTTCCTCTCTCTCTGTCTCTCTCCCTCTGTCTTTGTTTCTCCCTTTGTCATTCTCCCTCTAGCTCAGTCTCTTTCTCTACCTCTGTCTCTATCCAACTCTGCCTGTGTCTTTTTCCCTCCATCTCTCGCTTCCTCCGTCCCTGGACAGCAATGCTTTGAGCCATTTGGTGGTTAATTTTGAACCTGTAGCTCTTGCCCTTGTTTGGAATGCCACTGTAGTTTGAAAATATCAAACAGTGATCCAACACTCACCACTAAATCACTCACACTAAACCCCCAATATTGGACTGGGCAGCCAACGGGGATTGTTACTGGGGTTCTGCCAAGAACTCATTTGGCTACCTCTTCTGTCTCTCGCTATATTTCACTTCGACCCTCTCCACAAATTTTCCATCTGTTTTCATTTCTCTCTCTCCTCTGTCCTTCATCTCCCTCCACTTTATAGATAGAGAGGGAGCTTACTCCACATTAGACGAAGAGGGGGAGCTCCCTCTATATTATACGTAGAGAGGGAGCTCCATCCACTATATTCATAGAGAGGTAGCTCTCTGCACTTTATTCATAAACAGAGTGCTCCCTCCATGTTATAGAGAAGCCTAGAAAATAGGAGCAGGAGTAGGCCATTCGGTCCTTCGAGCCTCCTCTGCCATTCATATGATCATGGCTGATCATGCAACTCAGTAACCTGTTCTCACTTCCCCCCCCCCCCCCCACATCCTCTGATCCCTTGCGCCCCAAGAGCTATATCTAACTCCTTCTTGAAAACATACAATGTTTTGACGTCAACTGCTTTCTATGGTAGCGAATTCCACAGGCTCACTACTCCCTGGGTGAAGAAACTTCTCCTCATCTCAGTCTTGAAAGGTTTACCCGTATCCTTAGACTATGACGCTTGGTTCTGGACTCTCCTACCATCGGGGACATCCTTCCTGTATCTACCCTGTCAATCCCTGTTAGAATTTTATAGGTTTCCAAGAGATCCCCACTCACTCTTCTGAACTCCAGCGAAGATAATCCAAGCCGTCTCAATCTCTCCTCATACATCAGTCCTAACATCCCAGGAATCAGTCTGGTACACATTCGCTGCACTTTCTCTATAGCAAGAACATCCTTCCTCAGATAAGGAGAGAGACACATAAAGAGGGATCTCCCGCTACTTTATACATAGAGAGGGAGCTCCCGCCACTTTATACATAGAGAGGGTGCTCCCTCCATTCCATACGTAGAGGGGGATCTTCCTCTATTTTATACAGCTGTCATGGTTGGATTTGAACCCCTGCCCCCAGGCCATTAGGCTGGGCATCTGGATTACTTGACCAGTAATATTATCACTTTGCGGCGGCCTCCCCAATGGATGTAGACAGTGTCTGTCCCCTAATATGACCCACATTAGGTTCTAGGCAGTAACCCTGAACATGGTCCTGAATCAGAACCTCAAAGTTCACATTTTAACTTGGAAAAGGCAGGAACAGAGTGAAACAGGATTTCTTTTGCCCTTGGATTCAATGTGCACTGCAGACAGATCAGTTGCATTTACAATAGAAACGGCACGAGTGAACAAGGTCAATACAATAATATGGAAAATGTAAATGACACCACTCATAATTGTAGCATCCGTCCAATGTGAGTGCAGATTTGAGGTTTATTTCAGAGAATGGCCATATTAAGAAAATGTCATTGACATTGAAATGATTGTGTTTTATTCACCACATTATTTACATCAGAGTCAATAGTGCTCATGTAATGTGTTTGTTCAGGTGCCACTAATAGCAATGATCAGCAGTATAGCCATGTCAGGGGAGGCTTATCCCCTGTATAAATTAGGACCCATTGGAATGGATGAGCTCCGAGTGCCTGCAGAAGCTGTGGATTCCAGGCTAACATAAGTCTTTGCTTTTCACAGAAATGGGATATCCAGTGATATTTCAAGTAGAAGACATTTACTACCCTCTACTTGCAACAATTGGAGTTCCTGGCAAATCAGTATATCAGCTGTTAATGGTGTAATTCGATGCTAACTGTGCTACTGCGCTGGGTATATTTCTCACTGCGTGTGTTACACAGCCAACTGCTCTTTTCCAGCAATTTACTGATGTAATAACCTCATTGTCTACTCTTTCTTTCTTACAGGAGTTGTATTATGTCTATAATGATATTATTTTAAGAAACCGTGGCATTGTTACTAGATTACTCTGTGTATTGAATGTTTTTGGATCAGGTGCCACGGTTGTGATCAAGAATCAAACCATCAAGAACTTTTAACAGTTTCATGATGTGGATCTAACCTTGAATATTTTTATGAATGTTTTTTTCAGTTTTTGATACTGAGACGTCTCACTGCTACAAGGGGTCAGTACAATGTCCTCCCTCCCCAATATCATGGCTCAGAGTAAATGGAATTTCAATGTATTTATTTGAATGTCACTGTTATCCAATATTATTTTATTTTGTGTGTCTCTGACGCTGCTTCAGAGGTCTGGCTACTAAACTGAGTTTTCTGCTGACACTTTCACATCTCCTTCTCTGTTTCACTGTGGAGCGTTCACTGACACTGGACGACATTGTAAAATAGAAAGAATTGATGTGATATTTTATTTGTTTACTCTCTATCAGTTGGAATCAGGAGTCTTTCCATTCATCTGAAGATTATCAGCTGCAGCGCTGATGTTGGTGTTTTATTAGTTAAACAATCCCATATTCTAACGAATTACTTTATAATTCCAGGAGAAGGAATTTCAATTATTGTGAAGTTTGTCCGGAAGAAGCTTTCCATCCTGTTTATTCCATGCATTGGAGATGAAGTGAAGAATGTAGGGAAACAGTGGAGACTTGGGAGTTCTGTAGACAGACTAAATTATTCACAAAGATTTTGCCGTTGAGCAAACTGACTCTGAGAATAGAATAATTAAACCTGGGGCTGGAGAACATCACACAGGGACAGAATGTTAGGAATAAGTCGTGTGCGAAAAGTCGCAATAAGTAACAGTTTGCAGGGTGTGAGTACTCAGGAGAGATACGGAAGGAGAAAAGGAGCAGGGAGAACGAAACCGAGGGAAAGAGAGAAGCAGAAGTAAAGAGAAATGGTAAGAAGCAGCAGTGTGAATAATTCACGATCATAGAGTGCTGGAACGTCCAGAACAATTATAGAGAGAAACTGTGAGTGGAAATTGACTGTTGTCAGATTGTGTTCATTTTCCTGTTGGACTTGATGCTTTGTGTTGATTTCTGTTAGGTCCTCATTTTGTTTTGTCGAAGGTTCCTGTTCCTTACTTAGTGACTGAATAAATAGAATAGAATCAAGACTTCACCGATTGTCTTTCATTACTTAAATTCTGTGCTTTAAAATCTCGGTGACTGCCGAGTTCAATAAAGAGCGAGGCTGATATCAGAAATATATTTAAATTTACATTTCATTGCTTGTACAAACTAAATACATTGACTATATTGTATAAACAATTAACTGTTCTGCAACACCAATGACCACAATACCTGTTTGAAAGTATTAATTGAGTTTTTCAACTGGGATCTAAATATTAGATTTTCTCCAGAACTCTTTTGCAGCCTCTCCCCGTGAATCTCAGCCTCTCCTCACCATATTGAATCCTCAGTCTCCTCATTCTAGCTTTAGTTTATCCACTCTCCCAAACCATCTGTTCCAGTCTCCCCTCCTTTTCCTTCTCTCCCTCCCAACATCACTCCCTGGTTCCACCTACAGCTGCCTCATCCAAACTGATAGGAATGTAGGAACATAGGAGCAGGAGGAGGACATTAGCCCTTCAAGTCTGCTCTGCAATTCTCGATCGTGGCTGATACTCAAACTCAGCGCTGCATTTTTCAGCATTTTCCCATTTGGTAACTGTTCCTGCCGTTTCACTGAACGCAGAGCAACAAATCAGCTACTCATCGGTTCTTCCGAAAACTTCCCAAACAACAGTCTGAAAACAAATTCCCAATTAATTCATTGGATTCCATCTTTTGTAAAACCCCTTCTCATTTCCTCACTGGCGTTGCATCCTCACTCAGTACTTCCAGTAGATCCGGTGTTGACTTTATTCACTTTCCGTATCAATTTCCCAATTCATTTTAAATAATTGTATTTTCAAACATTTCACTGTGGCAAAGCACTGCCCAGGTCAATGGAACAGTTTTCACTGCTCGATGCAGCAACAAAGCTGGAAATTTCAGCCCAGATACTTTCAAACTGCTGCTTTGTCTCCAGGTCTGATCAATAATTTCTTAGCTTCCTTTTCTCTCTCTTCCAGTTAACTTGGTGGCAATTGTGATCCTGACCCACGGAAAGTGCGACCTCTCCAAATGTATCACTGTCTACCTGGTGGGAATGGCAGTGGCTGATCTCCTGGTCGTTATCACCGATCCCATATTGATTTGGATTGTTACAATTTATTTCCCAGTTTCATTCCTGAGAATTACTCCTGTGTGTTCTCTCGTTGTCGTTCTTCTTTCTGCAGCCACCGTTGTTTCTGTCTGGCTCACAGTCACTTTCACCTTTGATCGATTTGTGGCCATTTGTTGTGAGAAGCTTAAAACAAAATATTGCACTGAGAAAACGGCGGGTGTCGTTGTAGGAACGGTTAGTGTGATGGGCTGTTTGGAGTCTATCCCCTGGTACTTTACACAGGAAGCAGATTACATTATTGATAATGTTTCCATGGGTTGTAATTATAAACTGATCTTCTTTACTTCCCCCACATGGGGCGCATTTGAATTGTTTGAACGCACCATAACACCTTGTGTCCCGGTCTTTCTGATTTTGCTGCTCAATATTCTGATTGTCAGACGGATTTTATTCTCCAGTAAAGTCCGCAGGGGATTCCGGGGCCACAGCAATGGAGACAATCACAAGGACCCAGAGATGGAGAATCGCAGAAAATCAATTATTTTACTCTTCACTATATCCGGCAGTTTTATACTGTTATGGGCGACCCGAGTTGTGTATAACATTTATGCGCGAATTGCAGACATTCAGTATTATTCCTCCGATACTGATGCTCTCTTCATCACAAATCAAACAGCGCAGATGCTGCAGCTTCTCAGTTCCTGCACCAACACATGTATTTACGTTGTGACCCAGACTAAATTCAGAAAGGAACTGAAGAAGTCTGTGAAATACCCTTTCAATCTCATTGTTAAATTAGTGAAATCATAGAAAGAGCTGAAGGGCTTCAAACACTGGAACTAAATCCAATTTAATATTCCTTTCCCAACACTCACCGCAGAACAGAAAGTACATTTGATATTCACAGCGCTGAAGACTGAAATGATATTAAATCTGTTCCTCTTGCTCTTCAGAAGATTTATGAATTGTTTCTCAAAAACGCTCGTCGAACAGCTCAACTGAATTCAACTAAACCCACCCTGAAACCAGAGCAAAATGGACTAAACTGCAAGTCACAGAAATTGTCAGATGGTGAGAAGGGCAGAAACTGCAGTGAGACAGGGACACCAGCAGATGAAGATGGTGAGAGGGTGCTGTAAATGCAGTGAGAAGGGACACCAGCAACTGGAGATGGTGGGAGGGGGGCAGTAACTGCAGTAAGTCGGGGACACCAGCAGATGGTGATGCTGAGCCATCGCTGATGGGAGATTCTGTGTTACTGAGAGTTTGAATGTTTCCATAAGTTTGATTAATTTACTTTATGTAAACTTGAGAGGCTTAGTAAAATAATTACAATAACATTTGTGTTAAATTGCTATTTTTCATCTATGCAAATACTTGTAGCATTAAACTCGTTCCTGTTAGGAAAATTATTTTGAGTGATTAAAGGTAAAGCCTAAACAAAGCAACAGCATCAAATGAAACTCAAACGATCATGTACAAATAAAAACTCTCTAAATAAGTTGTGTCGAATTCTTCATCACTAACGTTGTTACATCTCTGACTCTCACTTCTATTTCTATGCTCGCATCATCTCTACTATAACTAAGAGGAATTGAAGTTTTGATCCAATTGCCTTTTGAATGTTAATATTGAATCTGCTTTCAGAAATTTTCAGGCAATGAATTCCAGACCACACCAACTTTTTGCCTATTCGGTCCTCCTGCTAGTATATGAACTCCTAATGGTTCCAAACCGTGGGAAATATTTTGAATGCAATTAATTTCTCCAGTGCAGCAGCTGCAGAGGAGCTGGAACCTCCTCAATTTGGACAAGTGATGAACAGAAATCCATTTGAATCCCCAAGGAGAGCAGAGGAAGGAAACAGTCATGAAGCAAAGGGAAACAAGTGACACTTTATTGCAGCACTAATAATTCTTTTTTGGAATGTGGAGGTCCTTATCGTTGAACCTTATAGAAACTGGAGGTGAAAAGTGGAAGACAGTTAATACAAGTTGTGTTCTTGGCCATTTCCAGCTTTGTAAACCTTTGTTACATTAAAATGGTAAATGGTAAGAAATTCGTTTTCTCCAATGATTACAGGGGTAATGCATAACTGCAGCAGCGTCAAACAAAGTGCAAGCCAACGTTCTCTTGGCTGCATCACTAACCTGGCTCCAGTTCCATCCTTTGTCTCGGGGTGTAATTGAAGATCCGAATAAAATCTGCCTGTTTATACTGCAACCAGACCTCTCAAGCGAAAACTCCTTGCCAGAATTTCAAGGTAACTGCAGTGAGACATTTTCAGTCAATTTCTGAACATTCTGTAAACTGGAGGTGAAAAGTGAAAGACATTTAATGCAATTTGTGTTCAATTGCCATTATCCAGACCGACATCCGCTCCATGTTTTGAAATAACAACAGCTTTTTCTGCACCGTTAATGAGGTTTTGGGGGAGGGAGACAGACAGACAGGTTTCTGTCAGGAATGATCCATTTGTGATATGGCTGGAATATCCCTCCCTTCACCATTCCCTGTTTATACAGAGATTCACAATGGACTGTTCCATATCTGAGAGGGAGTGTCCAGATAGAGAAAGCTGAGACCTGGTTGGATGAGCTGTACTTAGGGTGGACCGGGTATTTGAGTGTCAGACTCTGGGATATATTATTCCAACATAAGCCACCATTCTTTCCTTCCAAGCGGCTGGTGCGTGTGGGTGAGTTTCTGTGTCTCAGTCTCCCTGTGCACAGGTGAGATGCAACCTGATTACATTGTGTGTGTGTGTGTGTGTGTGTGTGTGTGTGTGTGTGTGTGTGTGTGTGTGTGTGTGTGTGTGTGTGAGAGAGAGAGAGAGAGAGAGAGAGAAGCCTGAATCCCTCTCGCTGTGTCCCAGTCCTTACCCTTTTCTTCAATTCCAACCCCATAGTCCCTGCCCAGGATCTTTTCCCCATGGGCGAGCTGCTGGAGGGAAGGTGTTAGAGTACAACGATGGAGCGCAGACAGTGTGGGATGGTGAGTATCTGAACTTTCTTCTCTCTCTCTGTCTTTCTCCATCATCTAACTCAATCACTCTTTCAATCTCTGTGTCTCTCTGTTTTCTTCTCCGTGTGTTTCTCCCTCTCTCTGTGTTTCCTCTCTCCGTGTTTCCATCTCTCAATCTCCCTCTCTCCTTGTTTTTCTCTCTCTCTCTGTTTCTCTCTGTGTGATTTTCTCGCACTGGCTTTCGTTCGATTAATCTCTCAATCTCTCTCTTAATCTGTCCCTCTTTGTGTTTTGTCTTCTCCCTTTGTGTTTTACTCTCAGTTACTCTCTTTGAGTCTTTCTCCTTCACTGGCTTTCTGCTGCATCTCTGTTGACTGCAGTTCCTTTGTGTCTCCATTCTTTCCCTCTGCTTTTTTATCCCTCCCCTTTTTTCTTTGCTTATCTTTTTCCTGTCTTTTCTGTCTTTTGCTGTCTTTTCGCTTTTTTAACATTTTCTCAGCCTTTCCTCTATTTCTCTGACTTGTTCTGGAGAGTCTGCATTTGACCTTTTTGCCATTCCTCTATTTCTCAGACTTTCTTTTTGCCTTTTCTCCATTTATCTGATATTTTCCGGCTTTTTTCTGTGTCTCTGACTTTTTGTGGCTTTTCTCTATTTCTCTGACAATTCTGTGTTTTTTTCGCTGTTTCTCAGGCTTTTTTCTCTATTACTCTGATTTTCTTCTGCCTTTACTCTGTTTCTCTGACCTTTCCTGTATTTCCTTGAGTTATTCTGCCTTTTCTCTGCTTCCCTGAGTTGTTCTGCCTTTTAGATTAGATTAGAGATATAGCACTGAAACAGGCCCTTCGGCCCACTGAGTCTGTGCCGACCATCAACCACCCATTTATACTAATCCTACACTAATCCCATATTCCTACCAAACATCCCCACCTGTTCCTATATTTCCCTACCACCTACCTATACTAGTCACAATTTATAATGGCCAATTTACCTACCAACCTGCAAGTCTTTTTGGCTTGTGGGAGGAAACCGGAGCACCCGGAGAAAACCCACGCAGACACAGGGAGAACTTGCAAACTCCACACAAGCAGTACCCAGAATTGAACCCGGGTCCCTGGAGCTGCGAGGCTGCAGTGCTAACCATTGCGCCACTGTGTCGCCTTTTCTCTGCTTCCCCTGAGTTGTTCTGCCTTTTCTCTGTTTCTCTGACTTTTTCTGCATGGTCTCTATTTGACTTTTTTGCCTCTTCTATATTTATCTGATATTTTCTGGCTTTTCTCTATGTCTCTGACCTCTCGTGGCTTTTCTCTATTTCTCAGACTTTTTATGCATTTTCTCTATGTCTCTGACTTTTTGTTGTCTTTTTTCTCGATTTCTCTAACTTTTTCTGCTTGTTCTCTATTTCTCAGGCTTTTTCTCTATTTCACTGCCCTTTTCTGCCTTTTCTCTATTTCTCTGACGTTTTTGCTTTTCCTCTATTTCTCTGATTTTGTTTTGCCTTTTCTCTGTTTCTCAGACGTTTTTGTCTTTTCTGTATTTCTCTGACGTTTTTCTGGCTTTTCTTTATTTCTCTGACTTATTCTGCCTTTTCCCTGTTTTTCTGATTTTTCCTGTCGTTTCTCTATTTCTCTGACTTTTTTCTGGCTTTTCTCTAATTATCTGACTTATTCTGGCTTTTTTCTGTTTCTCTGACTTTTTCTGTCCCTTTCTCTGCTTTCTCTCTCCTTGGCTCTATCTGCTTTCTCTCACTGTGGCTTTTCTCTCTTTCTGGATTTTTGCCCCCTTACCGCAAAATAATATTCTCCCAGCACATATTGTACACCCGCTAAATTCCCCCTCCACAAATTTACCCCTGCAAATTTACCCCCACAAATATCCCCACTTCAAATTCCCCCACGCAAATTCCACCCCCACAACCAATCTCCCCGCAAATACCCCCTTGTAAATTTACCCCAACACAAATATTCACCCCGCTAATATCCCTGCCACAAATATCCCCCCAGGAAATCCTCACCCCACAAAATCCCCCTCTAAAATTCCCCCATGCAATCTTCCCTCCCTACAAAATCACCCCTTGCAAAATTCCCACCCCGCTAAATTTCCTCACCGCAAAATTCACCCCCGTAAATATTTCCACGCTGCCAGAAATTTCAATTTGAGCAGACTAGAAAAGTCCCCTCCCATTTTGAACCTGCAGAATTCCATCTGCCATTTGAAACCAGGTGACTTCCCCCTCCCATTTTAAATTTGGAGAATGCCCACTCCCATTTTAAACCTGGAAACGCCCCCTCCCAGTATAAACTGGGTGAAGACCTTCTTCCATTTTAAACCTGGAGAAGAACCCCTCCCATTTTAACACTGGAGAATCTGCACCAATTTTAAAACTTGAGGTCCCCCTGCCATTTGAAACCTGGTGCATCCCGCCTCCCGTTTTGTACCTGGAGAATGCCCCCTGCCATTTGAAACATGGTGAATCCCCCCTCCCATTTGAAACCAAGAGAATTCCCACTCGCATGTTAAACCTGGAGTAGACCCCCACCCATTTTAAACCTGGAGAAGCAGCCCTCCCATTTTAAACATTGCCGAATTCCTGCTGTGAATATCGCCCCCTAAAACTCCTCCTGCCCCCATTGCAAACATCCCTCCCTTTCTAAATACCGCCCCTGTAATTGAAAAGCCTCTCCCTCTACGAACTCCCACTCTGTATCATCTTCCCTGTGAACAGTCGCCCCGTTTAACTCTCGTCCGAGACAACAGCCACTGTGAAATTCAAACCACCATTGCTTTCCTGTGCGTGTCTCCATCTCCTCGCAGTCTTTAATTCCTGTCTGGTTAAGACACTGGAATTCTATCAAATCGCTCCCAGACCCCCAGCACCTTTCACTCGTGTCTAGCTAAATACAGTTTCGGGCATAGACCAAGGACCCCCACAGGCTAACTGGCTTTCTGAGCCTTTAACGTAGAGCAAGATCCCAACCCCAGGCACAACCCTCCCTGCAGAAAGGTGTATCACCTGTTCACCCAACTAGCCACTCCTACCCGTATCCCTCCAACCCCCACCCGCACCCCCGCCCCGCCAAGCAGGCATCAGAGGATCATACACACTCTGACACAAACATGTACACACACTGGTTTGCATAGGGACAAAGGAGGGCATACGGCCCTTTGAGCCTCTCTCGTCTATGTTTGATCATGAATGATCTGACACTTCCCCCATTGACCCACAAGAAGACAGGTAGAAACAGTCGGGAGCACATGCACAGAGAAGAGAGGAATCACTGGGCTGGCCTTGGACTTGATGCTCATGGTGCAAACCAGGGTTGGGGCGGATGGGGTGGGGGATGCGGTGTTGTTGTGAATCGGCCGTCTGTTCTGAATCGCTTCCCTGTTTATTAACTCAATGGGAGCAAAACTCAGGCGTGTTGGAAAGCAGGATCCCGGCACATTATCACCTTGTACAACATAACGGCAGCGATTTCAAATCCACCCCCAGTCAGAGGGAGAGAGACACAGAAAGCAGAGATCAATGTATTAGGACAGAACTTACCGAGGGAGAGAGAGAGAGAGAGAACCAAATGGAGAGGGAAATGGATAATGATCGAGAGTCAGGGAGTCAGAAAACAATGACAGTAACTAAGAGGAGAGAGCAAAAATAACAAGGAGGGCACAGACAGAAAGCGAGAGGGAGTGAGAGAGATGGATAGAGATGGCGAAATTCATCGGAAAAGCTGGAGCTGTCGCGAGAGAATGCAGCAGCGATGTATATAAGAGAAATCCACCCCAGAGAAAGAGAGAGATGCAGAGCCAGAAAGATGACAAGGGGCAGAGATATCAAGTAAGATGCAGATTCAGAATAGAGAGGGATGTCTCAAAGAACAAAGAACAAAGATAATTACAGCACAGGAACAGGCCCTTCGGCCCTCCAAGCCTGCGCCGATCCAGATCCTCTCTCGAAACATGTCGCCTATTTTCTAAGGTTCTGTATCTCTTTTCTTCCTGCCCATTCATGTATCTGTCTAGATACATCTTACAAGACTCCATCGTGCCCGCATCTACCACCTCCGCTGGCAATGCGTTCCAGGTGCCCACCACCCTCTGCGTAAAGAACTTTCCACGCATATCCCCCCTAAACTTTTCCCCTCTCACTTTGAACTCGTGTCCTCTAGTAATTGAAACCCCCACTCTGGGAAAAAGCCTCTTGCTATCCACCCTGTCTATACCTCTCATGATTTTGTCCACCTCAATCAGGTCCCCCCTCAACCTCCGTCTTTCTAATGAAAATAATCCTAATCTACTCAACCTCTCTTCATAGATAGCGCCCTCCATACCAGGCAACATCCTGGTGAACCTCCTCTGCACCCTCTCCAAAGCATCCACATCCTTTTGATAATGTGGCGACCAGAACTGTACGCAGTATTCCAAATGTGGCCGAACCAAAGTCCTATACAACTGTAACATGACCTGCCAACTCTTGTACTCAATGCCCCGTCCGATGAAGGAAAGCATGCCGTATGCCTTCTTGACCACTCTATTTACCTGCGTTGCCACCTTCAGGGAACAGTGGACCTGAACACCCAAATCTCTCTGGACATCAATTTTCCCCAGGACTTTTCCATTTACTGTATAGTTCACTCTTGAATTGGATCTTCCAAAATGCATCACCTCGCATTTGCCCTGATTGAACTCCATCTGCCATTTCTCTGCACAACTCTCTAATCTATCTATATTCTGCTGTATTCTCTGACAGTCCCTTTCACTATCTGCTACTCCACCAATCTTAGTGTCGTCTGCAAACTTGCTAATCAGTCCACCTATACTTTCCTCCAAATCATTAATGTATATCACAAACAACAGTGGTCCCAGCACGGATCCCTGTGGAACACCACTGGTCACACGTCTCCATTTTGAGAAACTCCCTTCTACTGCTACTCTCTGTCTCCTGTTGCCCAGCCAGTTCTTTATCCATCTAGCTAGTACACCTTGGACCCCAAGCGCCTTCACTTTCTCCATCAGCCTGCCATGGGGAACCTTATCAAACGCCTTACTGAAGTCCATGTATATGACATCGACAGCCCTTCCCTCATCAATCAACTTTGTCACTTCCTCAAAGAATTATATTAAGTTGGTAAGACATGAGCTTCCCTGCACAAAACCATGTTGCCTATCACTGATGAGCCCATTTTCTTCCAAATGGGAATAGATCCTATCCCTCAGTATCTTCTCCAGCAGCTTCCCTACCACTGACGTCAGGCTCACCGGTCAATAATTACCTGGATTATCCCTGCTACCCTTCTTAAACAAGGGGACAACACTAGCAATTCTCCAGTCCTCCGGGACCTCACCCGTGTTTAAGGATGCTGCAAAGATATCTGTTAAGGCCCCAGCTATTTCCTCCCTCGCTTCCCTCAGTAACCTGGGATAGATCCCATCCGGACCTGGGGACTTGTCCACCTTAATGCCCTTTAGAATACCCAACACTTCCTCCCTCCTTATGCCGACTTGACCGAGAGTAATCAAACATCTGTTCCTAACCTCAACATCCGTCATGTCCTTCTCCTCGGTGAATACCGATGCAAAGTACTCGTTTAGAATCTCACCCATTTTCTCTGAGTCCAAGCATAACATTCCTCCTTTGTCCTTCAGTGGGCCAATCCTTTCTCTAGTTACCCTCTTTCTCCTTATATTTGAATAAAAGGCTTTGGGATTTTCCTTAACCCTGTTTGCTGAAGATATTTCATGACCCCTTTTAGCCCTCTTAATTCCTCGTTTCAGATTGGTCCTACATTCCCGATATTCTTTCAAAGCTTCGTCTTTCATCAGCCGCCTAGACCTTATGTATGCTTCCTTTTTCCTCTTAGCTAGTCTCACAATTTCACCTGTGATCCATGGTTCCCCAATCTTGCCATTTCTATCCCTCATTTTCACAGGAACATGTCTCTCCTGAACGCTAATCAACCTCTCTTTAAAAGCCTCCCACATATCACATGTGGATTTACCTTCAAACAGCTGCTCCCAATCTACATTTCCCAGCTCCTGCCGAATTTTGGTATCGTTGGCCTTCCCCCAATTTAGCACTCTTCCTTTAGGACCACTCTCGTCTTTGTCCATGAGTATTTTAAAGCTTACGGAATTGTGATCACTATTCCCAAAGTAGTCCCCTACTGAAACTTCAACAACCTGGCCGGGCTCATTCCCCAAACACCAGGTCCAGTATGGCCCATTCCCGAGTTGGACTATTTACATACTGCTCTAGAAAACCTTCCTGGATGCTCCTTACAAATTCTGCTCCATCTGAACCTCTAACACTAAGCAAATCCCAGTCAATGTTGGGAAAATTAAAATCTCCTATCACCACCACCCTGTTGCTCCTACATCTTTCTATAATCTGTTTACATATTTGTACCTCTATCTCACGCTCGCTGTTGGGAGGCCTGTAGTACAGCCCCAACATTGTTACCGCACCCTTCCTATTTCTGAGTTCTGTCCATATTGCCTCACTACTCGAGTCCTCCATAGTGCCCTCCTTCAGCATAGCTGTGATATCCTCTTTGACCAGTAATGCAACTCCTCCACCCCTTTTACCTCCCTCTCTATCCCGCCTGAAGCATCGATACCCTGGGATATTTAGTTGCCAATCATGCCCTTCCCTCAACCAAGTCTCAGTAATAGCAATAACATCATACTCCCAGGTACTAATCCAAGCCCTAAGTTCATCTGCCTTACCTACTACACTTCTTGCATTAAAACAAATGCACCTCAGACCACCAGTCCCTTTATATTCATCATCTGCTCCCTGCCTGCTCTTCCCCTTAGTCACACTGACTTCATTATCTAGTTCCTTACAGGCTTTTGTTACTACCTCCTTACTGTCAACTGACCTCAATTGGTTCCCATCCCCCTGCCACATTAGTTTAAACCCTCCCCAACAGCGTTAGCAAAAGCACCTCCAAGGACATTGGTTCCAGTCCGGCCCAGGTGTCGACCGTCCAATTTGTAATAGTCCCACCTCCCCCAGAACCGGTCCCAATGTCCCAAAAATCTGAACCCCTCCTTCCTGCACCATCTCTCAAGCCACGCATTCATCCTGACTATTCTTTCATTTTTACTCTGACTATCACGTGGCACTGGTAGTAATCCTGAGATTACTACCTCTGAGGTCCTACTTTTTAACTTGGCTCCTAACTCCCTAAACTCTGCTTGTAGGACCTCATCCCGTTTTTTACCTATATCATTAGTGCCTATGTGCACAATGACAACTGGATGTTCACCCTCCCCCTTTAGAATGTTCTGCAGCCGATCTGAGACATCCCTGACCCGTGCACCTGGGAGGCAACATACCATTCGGGAGCCTCGTTTTCGACCACAGAACCGCCTATCTAGACCCCTTACAATCGAATCCCCTACGACTATAGCCCTTCCACTCTTTTTCCCGCCCTTCTGAACAGCAGAGCCAGCCACGGTGCCATGGACCTGGCTACTGCTGCCTTCCCCTGGTGAGCCATCTCCCTCAACAGTATCCAAAACGGTATACTTGTTTTGGAGGGAGATGACCGCAGGGGACTCCTGCGCTGCCTTCCTGCTCTTTCTCTGCCTTTTGGTCACCCATTCCCTTTCTCCCTCAGCAATCCTAATCTGCGGTGTGACCAATTCACTAAACGTGCTATCCACGACCTCCTCAGCATCGCGCATGCTCCAAAGTGAGTCCATCCGCAGCTCGAGAGCCGTCATGCGGTCCAACAAGAGCTGCAGTTGGACACACTTCCTGCACGTGAAGGAGTCAGGGACATCAGCCATGTCCCTGAGCTCCCACATTGAGCAAGAGGAGCATGACACGGGTCTGAGATCTCCTGCCATTTTTAATCTTAAGCTTAACTTAGTTAAATGAAAAAGGAACGAAAAGTTTTTACCAATCACAATAAAACCAGAGAAATCGAAAAAGCCTTACCTTATAAACACCCCACCGAGTCCTTTTTCTTTGGTTAGAGGAGGAGGGCGGGTGGGAGACACGATATGTGTGGTGTCTCGGGTTCAGAAACCGCCCAAATATATAGTGTTTTACTTACCCAGCAGCCCCCTGGCCTCCGCCGAAAAACAAAAGGAAATTAAATTTACTTTCAAACTGACCATCCCAGCTGCTCACTCACTCACACTCTGCTCCCGAAAAAGCTGCTGCAATGAAAGGAAAGTTATTTTAAACCGCCCAAATATATAGTGTTTTACTTACCCAGCAGCCCCCTGGCCTCCGCCGAAAAACAAAAGGAAATTAAATTTACTTTCAAACTGACCTTCCCAGCTGCTCACTCCCTCACACTCTGCTCCCGAAAAAGCTGCTGCAATGAAAGGAAAGTTATTTTAAACCGCCCAAATATATAGTGTTTTACTTACCCAGCAGCCCCCTGGCCTCCGCCGAAAAACAAAAGGAAATTAAATTTACTTTCAAACTGACCTTCCCAGCTGCTCACTCGCTCACACTCTGCTCCCGAAAAAGCTGCTGCAATGAAAGGAAAGTTATTTTAAACCGCCCAAATATATAGTGTTTTACTTACCCAGCAGCCCCCTTGCCTCCGCCGAAAAACAAAAGGAAATTAAATTTACTTTCAAACTGACCTTCCCAGCTGCTCACTCGCTCACACTCTGCTCCCGAAAAAGCTGCTGCAATGAAAGGAAAGTTATTTTAAACCGCCCAAATATATAGTGTTTTACTTACCCAGCAGCCCCCTGGCCTCCGCCGAAAAACAAAAGGAAATTAAATTTACTTTCAAACTGACCTTCCCAGCTGCTCACTCGCTCACACTCTGCTCCCAAAAAAGCTGCTGCAATGAAAGGTCTCATGTCCGGGGGGTGGGTGGTAGGAGATGTGGAACTGAGAGAGAGAAATGGACAGAGAGACAGATAGTATGCAGAGAGTCGCAGAACGAGACTGAAAAGGTAGATAAATCCCCAGGGCCTGATGGGACCGACCCCAGAATACTGAGGGAGGCAAGGGAAGAAATTGCTGCGGCCTTGACAGAAATCTTTGCATCCTCATTGGCTACAGGTGAAGACCCAGCGGACTGGAGAATAGCCAGTGTTGTTCCTTTGATTAAGAAGGGTAGCATGGATAATCCAGGAAATTATAGGCTGGTTAGCCTTACGTCAGTGGCAGGGAAATTATTAGAGAGGATTCTTCGGGACAGGAGTTACTCCCATTTAGAAATAAACGAGCTTATTAGCGAGAGGCAGCATGGTTTTGTGAAGGGAGGTCGTGTCTCACTAATTTGATTGAGTTTTTTGAGGAAGTGACGAAGATGATTGATGAAGGAAGAGCAGTGGATGTTAACTATATGGACTTCAGTAAAGCCTTTGACAAGGTCCCTCATGGCAGACTGGAACAAAACGTGAGGTGAGCTGACAAGATGGATACAGAACTGGCTCTGTTCTCGAAGACAGAGGTGAGCAGTGGAAGGGTGATTTTCTGAATGGAGGGATGTGACTAGTGGTGTTCCGCATGGATCAGTGCTGGGATCTTTGCGCTTTGCAGTATATATAGATGATTTAGAGGAAAATCTTGCTGGTCTGATTAGTAAGTTTGCAGACGGCACAAAGGTTGGTGGAGATGTGGATAGTGATGAGGATTGTCAGAGGATACAGCAGGATATAGATCAGTTGGAGACTTGGGCAGAGACATAGCAGATGAAGTTTAATCCAGACAAATGTGAGGTAATGCATTTTGGAACGTCTAATGCAGGTGGGAAGTATAATGTAAACGAAAGAACCCTTAGGAGTATTGAAGGGCAGAGAGATCTGGGCGTACAGATCCACAGGTCACTGAAAGTGGCAACGCAGGTGGATAAGGTAGTCAAGAAGGCATATGGTATGCTTGCCTTCATCGGTCGTGGCATGGAGTATAAAAAATGGCAAGCCATGCTGCAGCTGTACTGAACTTTAGTTAGGCCTCACTTAGAATATTGCGTGCAATTCTGTACGCCACAATACCAGAAGGACGTGGAGGCATTGGTGATGGTACAGAAGAGGTTTGCCAGGATGTTGGCTGGCCTTCAGGGCATTAGCTATGAAGGGAGGTTGGATGAACTCGGATTGTTTTCACTGGAACGACGGAGGTGGAGGGGTGACAAGATAGAGTTTTACAAAGTTATGAGTGGCATGGACTGAGTGGAAATTAAGAAGATTTTTCCAAGGATGGAAGAGTCAGTTACTCGGGGCCATAGGTTTAAGGTGAGAGGGGCAAAGTTTAGAGGGGATGTGCGAGGCAAGTTCTTTGCACAGAGGGTGGTGAGTGCCTGGAACCTGCTGCCGGGGGAGGTTGTGGAAGCAATTATGATAGCGACGTTTAAGAGGCATCTTGACAAATACATGAATAGGATGGGAATAGAGGGATACAGTTGCCGGATGTGCTGGAGGTTTTAGTTGAGGCAGCTTCTCTACAGGGGCTGGGAGCTGGGCAGTGAATAAACACTCCCTTTGTGTTTACCCTGTTATCTCCAGCTATTTCTCACTCTCCCGCTCTCACTTCATTTTTCTGTGTTTCTATATATATCTGTTTCGGCCTCATTATAGAAGCACAGAAACACTATTGACCTCCATCCCCTCTCCAGTAGAAGGATAGAGAGACAGCATCCACATTCCAGTCCCTGCAATTCTGAATTCAAATGGCCCCCTCAGGTACTACATTTCACTGTCGAATTCAGACCAGAGCCTAAAGCATTATTCGGGAATGATAACAAACCTTTAGAAAACTTCGCATTTTGGCCATTTAATTGCTGAGTAACAGAAGCATTTGACAATTAATTACTTAATTTTAAAGTGGTCGTCACTGTTGCAATGTTGGAAACACTGCAGGCCATTTGTGCACAGCAAGATTCCACAAGCAGCGGTGTGATAAAAGGCAGATACACCTCCTCTTCCCCTCTAATTCCCTTCGTGTTTCCCTTACTCTCCTGCGTCGCTCTCCCTCCTGCTACTCTCATTCAGTGGGAAAGATGGAGAGATAGAGAGACAGGGAAATCCACTTTCAGATCTTATTCAAATGGCTGCTGCACATTTCATTTAACCCACAGATTCACGGCACTGCCAAAAACACCAGCATCATTCGGGAATTATACCAGCTTCAAGCACAGGACATTGATTCCAGGCCTTCAGGAGAGCTTTGCAGACAAGAATTCACTTCTGAAATATAGTCGCTCATACAATGCAAGGTATTCTGCTCACAAGCTGTGAACAGCAAGATTCTGCAGGCAGAAATGTCATATGATACAGATTGCCTGTTTATTGATGTTAGTTGAGCGATCCCAGAGGCAGGAACATTCCTGCAGTGTTAAAATTTCAAACACACCTCTCCCTGTCTTTCTCCTGCAACCCCCGAAACGCCCCCCCAACCACCCCCCACCCCCCACCCACCACCACCACCACCACCCACCTCATCCACATCTGCTTCTTTTTCTTTCGATGTCGGATTTAGTCTTGATTGAAACGTCCTCTGAACTGTTTCTGTCATCGTCCAAACAACCACATGTCACATTGTAGCTCCTATTGATTAATGGTTAAAATACAGAAAGTGCGGGGGAGAGCAAAGCAGAGGAAGATGGAGAGAAAACAAAGAGAAATCCACACTCAGACCCTCATGAAGTTGAGTTTTAAAGTTTCTTCATTATTGTCAGGCAGGAAATGCTGCAGAACACTGGATGCACAGCAATATCCTGCAAGTAGCGGTGTGATAAGATTCAGATTGCCCTTCGTCCCCCGATAGGGCACATTTCCCTCTTTATATTCCTTCCGGAAATATTTTTTTCCCAACAATCGGGTCCCACGAGTGATTATTTTTTTTAAATCAGACCTTTAAGTCAGGTCATTGATGAAGCAGCTGAAGATGGTTGGGCCAAATATACTACCCTGAGGAAATCCTGCAGTGATGTCCTGGGACTGAGATGATAGACCTCCAACAACCACAACCATCTTCCTTTGTGTTCGGTATGAGTCAAACCAGCGGATTCCCACAGATCTCAATTTTACTCGGGCTCCTCGATGCCACACACGGTCAAACGCTGCCTTGATGTAAGGTCACTCTCTCTTCCCAGTAGCAGACAGGAGTAAACGGTCCCTTTGACCCGTTGTGTACTGAACATGCTCTGTTTCTTCAAAGCCTGATACAGGACTGTTCATGGCCGATTAACATAGCCCATGAAACACTCCCAGAGCAGGTTCAGCACAGCTTAGGAACAGAGTACAGTTCCTTCAACATTCTCTCTCTGTCTTCCTCTCTCCGTCTCTCCCTCCTGCTATCCCTGGCACCATGAGAGAGACAGAGGCAGAGAGGGTTAGATATGCAGACAGAGGGAGGGCTGTGAGAGGACCAAGGTTGGAGAGAGCGAGATTGTTGGGATGGATTGAAAGGGAGAATGTAAGATGTATTAATTTGATATAATCCTTCACTGCTGTGTGCACAATTATATAAGAGATAGGTACGGAGAGAGAAACATCAGGAGAGATCCAGAGGGAATATGCTCCATTTTTAGCATCCAGCAAGTTATTCCACTACGGGAGCCATCACATCCTTATGATATTGGTTGTAGACAATTAGAAACTTATGTCACCGCTTATGGACCTCTTTGCTGAGGGAAATAGGTCCTTCTTATTCACTCTATCTAGGCCCCTCATAATTTTTTACACCTCAACTCAATGAACAAAGAACAAAGAACAAATGGCAAAGAAAATTACAGCACAAGAACAGGCCCTTCGGCCCTCAAAGCCTGCGCCGATCCAGATCCTCTATCTAAACCAGTCGTCTATTTTCTAAGGGTCTGTATCTCTTTGCTTCCTGCCCATTCATGTATCTGTCTCGATACATCGTAAAAGACGCTATCGTGCCCGCGTCTAACACCTCCACTGGCAACACATTCCACGCACCCACCACCCTCTGTGGAAAGAACCTTCCACACATATCCCCCCTAAACTTTTCCCCTCTCACTTTGAACTCGTGACCCCGAGTGATTGAATCCCCCACTCTGGGAAAAAGCTTCTTGCTATCCATCCTGTCTGTACCTCTCATGATTTTGTGCACCTGAATCAGGTCCCCCCTTAACCTCCATCTTTCTATTGAAAATAATCCTAATCTACTCAACCTCTCTTCATAGCTAGCGCCCTCCATACCAGGCAACATCCTGGTGAACCTTAATATTCTCTCAGCCTCCTCCGTTCCAAAAAAACAACAACCCCAGCCTGTCTAATATTTCCTTTGGATTTCTTTGCAATTTTGGAACTCTCTTCTGCAAATAGGAATTCATGCAGACTTAATTGCTAATTTTTAAATCTGTGATTGATAGATGTTTGTCAATCAAAGGTATTAAGAGGTAACGGGGCAAAGGTGGGGTATATGGTATTAGTTAGATCACAGATCAGCCCTGATCTCACTGAATGCGGAATCAGGGTTGAGGGATTAAATTGCCTCCTCCTCTTCCTTTGTCCGATGTTAGATATCCTTCTTTCACTCTCAGTCACCCTGTCTGTCTGTGTCTCTATCTCTCTCTCTCTCTCTCTCTCTCTCTCTCTCTGTTTCGGACAGTGGAGAGCGAGATTCACGCTGTATCCACCCGATGATGTTCCTGCCCTGGGAGCGGTCTTTGCTTCTGCTGCATTTTACCCGCTCTCACTTTGTACTGCACAAGACCATTTCTCTGTGTATAATACAATAGACCCTGTCTTTACTCTGTATCGAACCCCATGCTGTCCCTGCCCTGGGAATGTGTGATGGGACAGTGCAGAGGGAAATTTACTCTGTGTCTCACCCCACACTGTGCTTTTCTTTAGAGTGTTTAATAGGACAATGTTGATAGAGTTTTACTCTGTATCCCTGGAATTTAGGCGGTTGATGAAAGTTTTCAGAATAATAAGGGAAACTGACAGGGTAGAAAGAGAGAAACATTTCCCACTGGCTGCAGAATCGAGAACCTGTGCACATAGTCTCAAAATCATAAAATTGTCTTAAACCATTCTCTGTCTGTGTCGCCCTCTTTGTCTCCCTGTCTGTCTCTTTCTCCCTCCGCTCTCAGAACATCTGTGGATATCCACAAACATCAGTTAGCCATTTTAGGTCTGTTCACGGTGGCCATTTTATGTTACCACAACACTGTGACATTTATTTCAGAGACTGATTCCTCACTAATGTAGTGTTAGTGCTTTAAACGTGACAGAGACACAGACATGGAAACACTGAGACACACAGAACCAGACAGGAGTGAATCATTCCCTTGTAACCATTGTGTACTGTATGTGTACAGGCGCTGACACTGTATTAAATTCATTCCCGGGATCTGGGCATCACTGACAAGACCAGCGTTTATTGCCAAATTTCCCTGAGAAGTTGGCGATGAACTGCTCCCCTCATCGACCCTCACAGTTACCCTCATAAAAAATTCACTCCAGCTAGTCTGACACGATCTCCACTTACCAAATCCATGCTAACTATGCCTGACTAATCTGCACCTTTCTAAATGACTATTAATACTGTTTAGCAGAGTTTATCCCAATCATTTGTCCTCCACTGAAGTTAGGCTGGGTGGCCTGTAATTACTCAGTCTATCCCTTTCTCCCTTTTTAATTAATGGTACAACGTTTGCAGCCACCTCTTTCAACACTCTGGGATGCAAATAATCAGGTCCACGGGAGTTATTTACTTTAAGATCCCTTCATTGTCTAGTACATTTTTAAACTAATATTTATACCTTGCAGTTCCTCATTTGCACTAGTTCCTTGATTATCCATTATTTCTGGGAGGTTTTTAGCATTTTCCTCTGTGAAGACAAACACAAAGTATTTGTTTACTTTCTCTGCCATTGTCCTCTGATGATAGGCTGAGTAAATTGGATCTGTATTCTTTGGAGTTTAAAAGAATGAGAGGTGATCTCATTCCAACATATCAGATTCTAAAACACTCCGAGAGCAGGTTCAGCACAGCTTAGGAACAGAGTGCAGTTCCTTAAACATTCTCTCACTGTCTTTCTCCCTCTGTCTCTCCCTCCTGCTATCTCTGGCACTAGGAGAGAGACAGAGGGAGAGAGGGTTAGATATGCAGACAGAGAGAGGGCTGCAGAGAGGGACAAGTTTGGAGAGAGAGAGAGATTGTTGGGGTGGATTGAAAGGGAGAATGTAAGATATATTAATTTGATGTAATCCTTCACTGCTGTGTGAACAAACATGTAACAGATAGGTATGGAGAGAGAAACATCAGGAGAGATCCAGAGGGAATATTCTCCATTTTGAACATCCATCAAGCTATTCCACTGTGGGAGCCATCATACCTTCAGGATATCGGTTGTGGAAATTTTGAAATCTATGGCCCCACTTATGGACTTCTCTGCTAAGGGAAATATGTCCTTCCTATCCACTCTACCTAGGCCCCTCAAAACTTGATGCACCTCAACCCAATCTCCCCTTAGCTTCCTCTGGTACAAATAAAACAACCCCAGCCTGTTCAATCATTCCTTTGGATTTCTTTGCAGTTTTGGAACTCTCTTCTGCAAATAGGGATTCATGCTGGCTTGATTGTTAATTTTTAAATCTGTTATTGATAGATTCTTGTTAACCAAAGGTATTAAGAGATAAGGGGGGCAAAGGTGGGGTATATGGTGTTAGTTAGATCACAGATCAGCCCTGATCTCATTGAATGCTGGAACAGGGTTGATGGGTTAAATTGCCTCCTCCTCTTCATCTGTCCCTTTGGTGTACGTGGTCTACCTGCGGGCATTTGATACAGAGCCGCACAGCAGACTTGTGAACAAAATTACAGCTCGTTGAATAAATGGGACGGTAGCAACATGCATATAAAACTAGCTGAGTGACAGGAAACAGAGAATAATGATTCATGGATGTTTTTCGGGCTGGAGGAAGGTTTGTAGTGGAGCTCCCCAGGGATCAGTGTTGGGACCCTTGCTTTTCCTGATCTATATTATTGTCCTAGACCTTGGTGTAAAGGGCACAATTTCAAAATTTGCAGATGATACGAAACTTGGAAGCATTGTGAACTGTGAGGAGAATAGTGTAGAACTTCAAAAGGGCACAGACAAGTTGGTGGAAAGGGCGGAGAAGTGGCAGATGAGGTTCAATGTGGAGAAATGTGAAGTGATTAATTTTGGTAGGAATAACATGGAGATACAATATAGAATAGAGGATACAATTCTAAAGGGGTTGCAGGAGAAGAGGGAACTGGGTGTATATGTGCATAAGTCATTGAAGGTGTCAGGACAGGTTGAGAGAGTGGTTCATAAAGTATACAGTATCCTGGGCTTTATGAATATGGGCATAGATTACAAGAGCAAGGAAGTTATGTTGAACTTGTATAATACACTAGTTTGGGTTGTCACCAGAGAGGATTGGAAAATGATGGTCAGAGCCTCCTCTATTTCCTCCCTTGCTCCTCTTAACAATCTGGTGAATTATCAGCTTTCAAAGATGTTAAACCCTTTAATATTTCCTCTCAATATTTTTATCCTCCCCTCTTTTGTGAAGACAGATGCAATGCATTCATTCTGCACCATGCCCACATCTTCCACCTCCACAGGCAGGAAGAAGGAGGAGAGGAAATCTAAACTAAAGAATACAATTCTAACAGGGGTGCAGAAACAGACAGATCTGGGGGGTATTTGTGAACCAATCACTGAACGTGGCAGGGTAGGACACCACACTTTTGATCACAGCACCACTTCTGGACACCACACTTTAGGAAGGATGTGGGATCATTAGAGAGGGTGCAGATAAGATTCACGAGCAAGGTTCCAGGGATGAGGAACTTCAGTTACATGGATAGATTGGAGGATTTGGAGTTGATCTTTGTGTCTCTCTGTCCTCCTCCCTCTGTCGCTGCCTCCTGCTATCTCTGACACTAGGAGAGAGACAGAGTGAGAGAGGGTTAGATATGCAGACAGAGAGAGTGCTGTGGAGAGGGACAAGGTTGGAGAGAGGGAGATTGTTGGGGTGGATTGAAAGGGAGAATGTAAGATATATTAATTTGATATAATCCTTCACTGCTGTGTGCACAAACATGTAACAGATAGGTATGGAGAGAGAAACATCAGGAGAGATCCAGAGAGAATATATTCCATTTTAAACATCCAGCAAGCTAGTCCACTGTGGGAGCTATCATACCCTCATGATATTGGTTGTGGAAATTTTGAAATCTATATCCCCGCTTATGGACCTCTGTGCTAAGGGAAATAGCTACTTCCTATTCACTCTATCGAGGCGCCTCATAATTTTATACACCTTAACTCAATCTCCCCTCTGTATCCTCTGTTCCAGAGAAAACAACCCCTGCCTCTCCAATCATTTCTTTGGACTTCTTTGCAATTTTGTAACTCTCTTCTGCAAACAGCAATTCCTGCTGGCTTCTTTGTTAACTTTTAAATCTGGGATTGATAGATTCGTGTCAACCAAATATATTAAGAGATAAGGGGGCAGAGGTGGGATATATAGTGTTAGTTAGATCACAGATCAGCCCTGATCACACTGAATGCTGGAACAGGGTTGAGGGGTTTCATTGCCTCCTCCTCTTCCTATGTCTGATGTTAAATATCCTTCTTCCACTCTCAGTCACCCTGTCTGTCTGTGTCTCTCTATTTCTCTCTTTCTGTCTCTCTCTCTGTCTGTTTCGGACAGCGTAGAGTGAGATTCACTCTGTATTCAACCCATATGTCCCTGCCCTGGTAGTGTTGGATGGGACAGTGTAGAAGGAGCATTACTCTATATCTAATCCTTGCTGTACCTCTCTGGGGAATTTTGATGGGAGAGTGCAAACAGAGAGGTCTGGGAACAGGGTCCCGATGGGGAGGACTTAATGGTGCCTCCAAATTGACTAGTTAACAATATTAGTGCTCCATGGATGAAAGGGGCAGTGGCTGAGTGGATACGACGTTGGCTGAGAGAGTGGACAATGGTTGTTTCAGACTGGAGGGGGGTATACCGTGGAGGTTTATATTAGGACCGCTGCTCTTTTTGATATCTCCTAATGACTTGAACTTGAGTGTACAGGGCATAATTCCAATGTTTGCCAATGTTTGTGTCATCTGCAATGTAAGAAACAGGGAAGGGACTAGTAGCAGACTTCAGGAGGATAGAGGCAGTCTGGTGAAATGGAACACACAAGAACACAAAACGCCGAACACAGGATTGGAAGAGAATAAATAGGCCAATATAAAGATCAGCAAGAATAATGAACTGAATAGGGAGGAGATCGAGAGCAGGGAGATAGAATAGGGAGGCGAAGTGGGGACAGAACATGTCACAAACTGAGCTACCCTGTGACGTTGATATAATGTAACACATTGGCAGAGATCCTGTTCTGTTTGGTAAACGACCTTTTCAAGATAGAAAAATGTAAATTCCTCTCTCGTTGACATCTTGTACCAGAGACAGCCTCTCTATTATTTCCAAACTCAAAACAGTGCCAGATTATGAACAAATACTGTATTTCTCACTTAACCCTTTCTACCTGTTGGACTCTGCAGATTATGCAGCAACACACAGCACCAGTTCCAGCTTCTGTGCTTGCTGCGGCACGGACTTTTCTCCTTCTTCTTCTCTTGCTGTGTTTTCTTGACTGTATTCTATCTTCTGCTTCTAAGTGCAAAGGATGTTCTGCTACCCCTCTCTAAGTGTGTTGACGATATGCTGTAACACCCTTTCTTTTATCCTTCTTGTGGTGCAAGGATGTAACCATATTAGTTGTGAATTGTTCCAAGTGCCCTAATTGGTCCAGGTCGACATCATTGTTTGACACGAGTTAGTTAATGGTTTAATTTACACACATTACAGGCGCTTCCTGTTTCTTTCTATTTTATTAAGGAGCCTAAAGGTTACATTTTCGTTGATGCCAGCCATTTTTTTAATTCTGCAGTTTCACGTTTATCTCATCTCGCTCCCTGCAAAGGGTGTTGGTGTCTTCGACCCATCTCTCCCATTGTTCTTACACAAAGGTTTAAACAGAGTATAGCCGTGAAAAACCATTGTATAATTATGCAAGCATCAGCTCAAACAGACTTCAATATATTGATGTACAAAGCATATAATCAGTCCCATTATAAATAAAAACAAGGAATGCTGGAACCACTCAGCAGGTCTGGCAGCATCTGTGGAAAGCGAAGCAGAGTTAACGTTTCAGGTCAGTAACCCTTCTTTGGAACTGACAAATATTAGAAATGTCACAGGTTATAAGCAAGTGAGGTGGGGGTGGGGCAAGAGATAACAAAGGAGAAGGTGGAGATTGAACAAGGCCACATAGCTGACCAAAAGGTCACGGAGCAAAGGCAAACAATATGTTAATGGTGTGTTGAAAGACAAAGCATTAGTACAGATAAGGTGATAACGAACTGAATATTAAACAGCAGCAAGTGCAAACATGAAAAAAAACACAGTGGGTAAGCAAATGGAACAAACTAAGATGAAATGAAATAAATGATTGTAAAAAAAGTAAAAAATAAATAAATAAAAAATAACTAAAAATGAAAGTAAAGTGGGGGGCTGTCATGCTCTGAAATTATTGAACTCAATGTTCAGTCCGGCAGGCTGTACAGTGCCTAATCGGTAGATGAGATGCTGTTCCTCGAACTTGCGTTGATGTTCACTGGAACACTGCAGCAATCCCAGGACAGAGATGTGAGCATGAGAGCAGGGGGGAATGTTGAAATGGCAAGCAACCAGAAGCTCAGGGTCCTGCTTGCGGACTGAGCGGAAGTGGTCCGCAAAGCAGTCACCCAGTCTGCGTTTGGTCTCCCCAATGTAGAGGAGACTACATTGAAAGAAGTACAGGTAAATCGCTGGTTCACCTGAAAGGAGTGTTTGGGGCCTGGGATAGTGAAGAGAGAGGAGGTAAATGGGCAGGTATTACACCTCCTGCGATTGCAGGGGAAGGTTCCATGGGACGGGGACGAGGTGGTGGGGGTAATGGAGGAGTGGACCAGGGTGCCGCGGAGGTCCTCTCTGTGTTATCTAAGCAAGTTCTCCAAACAGCAATATGGATTGGGGGGGCGGGGGACATTTGATAGAGGTGTTCATGAGTTGAACAAGGATAACCTGTTCCCATTAGCTGATGGTACAAGGACTAGGAAACACAGCTTGATGGTTTTTGGAAAGAGATGCAGGGGAATGTGAGGAAGAACTTATTTTCTACCTGTTGGATCTCCCTGTCCACAAGTGTGGTGGAAAAAGAGCTAATCAATGATTTCAATAGGAGATTGAATAAACACTTGAAGGAAACAAACTTGTTACAGGGCGACGCTGATCAATCAGGGGAGTGAGTCTGATTGGATGATGAGAATACTTTGTCATCTTCCATTCAGTAAAGACTTTGACATTTTTCGTTTGTACGAAATGAGGCAAAGTTGCAGAATTGGGGCTGACTTCAGATGGGGCATTGCAATGGCCAAGAATCGAACCCGGGTCAGCTGCTTGGAAGACAGCTATGCCCACTACTAAACACCATCGCTTGCGTTTGGGGACTGCTCACTCTTCATTTGTAGAGCATACACACCGGAAGTGTTTGGACCTGCAATGTCATTGATGGAATACTTAGCAACCATTTCAATCTGCATCGAAACAGCACGTTCATACGCCCATTAGAGGATGGGTTCATAGAATAGTGACAACACTGCTAGCGGCCATTGGGCCCGTCCTACAGGGTAGTTTTCACACTCACACACTGGAGTCTAACAGATACACAGTGATACCTACATTTAATTAGGAGGAGTGGTCAGGTGTTGTGTCAGAGCCTCTCATCCATATCCATAATGCAATATACAAACATAGTCTCACACTTTAGAAACTGACAGATAGAGAACAAACCTGAGACTCACATACCAAATACATATCGAAGAAAATACATATTTGCCTAACAGCAGCTAACAGGTACAGGATAAAACACACACTCACAACGCAGAAGCTGGCAGGTACAGAACAAATAATATATTTACATACAAGAAACTTTCAAGTACACAGTAAAACCCACAATCACAGACCAGAGACTGCCAGAGACAGATTGAAACCCACACTCACAGAATCACAGATATGTGAAAGCACAAAAGGACACAATTTGACCTGTCGGGTCTGTGCTGGATCTCTGAAGGAGACATTTACCTAGTGTCAGTTTATTGCCTTTTCCCCATAGACCTGCACATTGTTCATTTTCAGATAACAATTCAATTCCCTCTTGCATGCCTGATTGAACCTCCCTCTGCTGCACATTCAGGCAGTGCGTTCCAGATTATCACCAGTTGCATTGAAAAAAGCTTTTTCCCCCTCCTGCCACCGTTTCTTTCTGTGCCAATTACCTTAAATATGTGCTATCTTGTGCTCAATCCTTCCAACAATTTGATGTTTTTTCCTTCTCCTTATCTGCCCTATCCAGGCCCTCATGACGTTGCATAACTCAATCAAACGTCTTCTCAAACTCCTCTTCTCCAGTATTTGCAATTCTCCAGTCCTCAGGCACCACCCCCGAGTCAAAAGGTGACTGGTAAATTAGGACCAGTGCCTCTGCAATTTCCAATCACACTTCCCTCAGTATTCTTGGATGCATCTCATCCAGTCTTGGTGCCGTATTAACTTTCAGTACATCAAGCCTATCCAGTATCTCCTCCTTATAAATTTGAAACATTTCTAGTGTCTAAATTACAGTCCCGTCCAGCATTGCCTGGGTTGCATATTTTTCCTTCGTAAAGGCAGATACAAAGTATCAATTTAATATTTCAGCCATGTTCCCTTCCTCCATGCATCCACCGCCCTTTTCCATAATTAGCTCAATCACAACATTTAACAATCTTACTATTTAATGCCTATAAAATAAATTTACTTTTAAGTTATCTGTCTGACCCTTTTCCATCTTTGCTTCTTTTATTTATTTGTTCGCTTCCCCTCTAAACCTGCTAAATACCAGAAACTGACAGACATATTGATAGATGAGAGCGGCAGTTCCCATTATTAGTCCTATTCATAGAGTTACACAGCACAGAAACAGGCCCTTTGGCGCATCATGACTGCACCAGCCATCAAACATCTATCTATTCTAATCCCATTTTCCAACACTTGGCCCATAACCTTGTATGCTATGGCGTTCCAAGTGCTCATCTAAATACTTCTTAAATGTTGTATGGGTTCCTACCTCTACCACCCCTTGAGGCAGTGTGCTCCAGATTCCAGCCACCCTCTGGGTAAAAATAAAATCCTCAAATCCCCTCCATACCTCCTGCCCCTTCCCTTAAATCTATGTCCCCATTTATTGAAAACTCCACTGAGGAAAAACGTTTCTTCCTTTCTATATTACCCATCTCCTTCATAATTATGTACAATCAGCTCCTCAATCAGGTCTTCCCTCCGCCTTCTTTGCTCTAAAGAAAACAACCCGAACCTATCCAGTCTCTCTTCATAGCTGAAATGTTGCAGCCCAGGCAACATCCTGGCGAATCTCCTCTGTACCCTCTTCAGTGCAATCACATCCTTCCTAGAGTGTGGTGACCAGAACTGTACACAGTACCCCAGCTGTGGCCTAACTAGCGTTTTATGCAGCTCCATCATAGCCTCCCTGCTCTTATATTCTATGCCTTGGCTAATAAAGGCACGTATCCAATATGCCTTCCTAACCACCTTATCAACCTATGCTGTTGTCTTCAGTGATCCATGGACAAAAACAACAAGGTTCCTCTGACCCACTGTACTTCATAGAGTCCTCCCATCCATTGTATATTCCTTTGCGTTGTTAGTCCTCCCAAAATTCACCTCACACTTCTCAGGATTAAATTCCATTTGCCACTGCTCCACCCATCTTACTAGCCCCTCGATATAGTCCTGTAATCTAAGGCTTTCCTCCTCACTATTTACCGCACCACCAATTTTCGTGTCATCAGTGAACGTACTGACCATACCTCCTATATTCCCGTCTAAATGATTAATGTACTCTGCAAACAGCAAGGATCTGAGCACCGATCCCCGTGGTACACCGCAGGTCACAGGCATCCAATTGCGGGAACAACCCTCGACATCATACCCTGCCCCCTGCTAGTAAGCCAATGTTTGATCCAATTTGCCAAATTACCCAGTATCCAATGAGCTCTTACCTTCTTGATCAATCTCCCATTATCGCCCTTATCAAAAGCCTTAGTGAAGTCCGTGCAGACGACAACAACTGCATTATGCTCATCTACACACCAATCACCTCCTCGAAAAATTCAATCAAGTTAGTTCAACACGATCTCCCCCGACAAAGCCATTCTGACTATCCCTGATTGTGCTCTGCCTCTCCAAGTGGATGTTAATCCTGTTCCTCAGATTTTTTTCTAGTAGCTTGCCCACCACTGATGTTAGACTCACTGGACAGTAAACAGCTGGTTTATCCTGAATAATGGTACTACATTCGCTGTCCTCCAGTCCTCTGCTACCTCTTCTGTGACCAGAGAGGAATTGAAAATTTGTGTCTAAGCCCCTGCAATCTCCTCCCTTGCCTCGCATAACAGCCTGGGATACATCTTCTCTGGCCCTGGGGTTAATCCAATTTTAAGGTGCGGAAGGACTGAAGAAACCGGATTCAGCAAACGATATGGGCACTAACTTTATCCCAGTTGTAATACTGAAGATTCGAATCCAGACTAGCCCTGATCCTGGCCAAGCCTGGCCATGGCATCTACCCGAGAATGTGCAAAGTATGTCCTATCCACAAAAAGCAGGACAAATCCATTCAGGGAAATTATAGCCCCATCGGTTCACTCAGAATCATCAGCCAAATGACCAAATATGTCATTGAGAGTGCTATCAAGTGACATTTACTCAGCAGTAATCTGCAAACTGATTCTCAGTTTGGTCCCGTCATGGTCACTGGTTCGTGACCTCATTACAGCCTTATTCCGAATGTACTGAACATCAGAGGTGAGGCGCAGGTGAGTGCCCTTGAAATGAAGAAGCATTTAACCGAGTATGACATCAAGCATCCCTATCTAAACTGAAGTCAATGAGAATCAGCGGGAAAACTCTCAACCGTTTGCAATCATACCTAGCAGAAAGGAACATGGTTGCAGTTGTTGGAAACCCATCATGTCATCAGTATGACATCACTTCCGACGTTTCACAGTGTAGTGTGCTGGTCCTAACAATCTACAGCTGCTTCATCAATGACCTTTCTCCATCATAATGTCAGAAGTGGGGATGTTCGCTGATTAATGCACAGTGTTAAGGGACCATCCACGACTCCTCAGTACTGAGGCAGTTTGTGCCCACAGGCAACAAGAAATGGACAACACTGAGTCTCTGGCTGATAAGTGACCAGTAATATTCTCGCCAAACAAGTGCCAGGCAATGACAATCTGCAACAGAAGAGAATCTAACAATCTCTCCTTGACATTCAACGGTATTACCATTAGTGCACACCCAACATCAACATCCTGTGCTTACCATTGACCAGCCATGTAAAAACTATAGCTACATGAGCAGGTCATAGGCTGGGAATTTTGGACGAGTAACTCACCTCTTGACTTTCCAAAGACTATCCACCATCTACAAGGCACAGCCATGAATGTGACGAAATACACTCCGCTTGCCCAGATGAGTGCAGAGGTAAAAATAGTCAGGACATGCGAAACCATCTGAGATGAAGCAGCCCGCTTGATTGGCACCCTATCCACCAATTTTTACATTCAATTCCTCCACCACTGCGCAGAACGGCAACAGTATGTCGTATCTACAAGATGCACTGCAGCAACTCTCCAACATTCTTTTTACAGCAGCTTCCAAATCCGCCGCCGCTGAAAATTTGGAAGGACAAGGGCTGAGATGCACGGGAACGTGGCAAGGTTTAGAGCATTTTCCTGACTTACTTTTATGAATAACTTTGTAATATCTATTAGACAAGAACTGAAATGTCAAGGCTGGATTGCAAAGCATGACGGTCGTCTTCGCAGAGATAAGCAAAATATAATGTTGAGAGATGCGTCCAAGTAGCCTAAAAGGGAAATGGATAGTCATGCAGCTGGTGGAGGGCCCACATTCTGGGGGCTATGGATCTTGCTCTGTTTTTGGTTTGTGAAAAATAAGGACAGCTAAACTAATAAGGCTAATTATATGCGATGTACATTCATATATTGAAGTCTGTTTGAGCTAATGCCTGCTTTATTATTATTTTTTTGTTTCAAGCCTTTGTTTAAGAACAGTGAGAGAGACGAGACGAAGACCTCAGCACCACTTGACACGGCGGTGATGAGATAAATGTGATACCGCAGAATTGCAAAAATGATTGCTTTCAACAATAATGTAACCTTTAGGATCCTAGCTATCACAGAAACAAACAGGAAATATCTGCAAAGTGTGTAGATTAAATCATTAACGAACTAGATTGTAACAGTGATGTAACTCTGGACCAATTAGGATACTTGGAACAATTCAGAACCTAATATGGTAAGATTCTAGCACACCAAAAAGTATTTAAAAAGGTGTTATGGGACAGTTCCGACACTCTTACAGAGGAGTCAACAGAACATTGTTGGCACACTTAGCAAGAAAATATAGATCACGGTCAACACAACAAAGCAGGAGGAGACGAAGTAGAGAAGTCCGTAGCCCAGCAAGCTCAGAAGCAAGAACCGCTGCGGTGTGTTCTGCATACGTATTACCTTTGTTAAGTATTAACTTTGTATATTTCAGTTAAGCCTAATAAAACCTGATTTGATCACAGAACTTGAGTCTGTACCCTGTAGGTCCATCTTGGTCAAGAATCCCAAGGTGAGACGGGTTGGATATTTTCTGTCTCAACTCTATCCAGGTAACACCTATCTGAAATTTACAGCACTACCACGTGCAAGCTCCCCTCCAAGTCACACATCACCCTGACTTGCAACTATATCGTTGTTCCCTCACTATCGCTGCGTCCAAAACCGACCACCAGCGATGCTCACATCTCGCGAAGAATAAAAACATCATATCTGCAGATGGAAGCTCCAATGAAAGGCATGCACACGAGGAAGAACAGTGGTCTAGGATTGATCTGTGTAGTAAGTCTTAATAGGTAACGGTGCTGCTGTGATAAGGTGAGCGAAAGCCATTGCTGAAGAGTCTCTGACTCCGATCAGAGAGGTAAACCTGGAACCCACCAACTGAAGCGGCTAGTGATGGCAGAACAAGGAGGTGAATGGTTCGAGCAGGAGGGGGGAGATCATGGAGATTACAACTGCTTGATTGAGACCTTCAGTGGAAGAGGCCAGCCATGTTATGAGGTTGGACGTGGAGGATGGAAAGGCTATAAGTTCAAAAGCTCATGTTTGGGATCACTATGGTTAAGTGGTTACAAAAACTCTTCCGTATGAAACATCAGCCAGGAAGAGGGATGCAATCGCTGGCAATATTATACTGGTTAATAACACGATTGAGGTTTCAGCCTTTCCAATTACTAATTGCTGGATTTACACCTCATGCAAAATACGACTGCTGCAGTCTTAAAGGATAGAGGCAAAGAATGGACAAGTGAGATGGTGACAACCTGAAACAGGGTTTTGTCAGCTCAATTGTACAAATTAACCTGATACCTCTGGTAGATGTCACCAGAGGGCAACATGTGGGTGAGGAAGAGCAGAGAGCTAGAATGGAATGTTCAGGTATTCCATAGTTAATCTGCAATGCAGTGTAGAGAAGCCATTACTGGAGTTGCTCTGCCTACAATCAGATAGGAGAGGCTGGAACCAGAACAAGGTGGTGCCGCTGAAAGACGCAATTTCTAGAGGTTTGCAGAACTCAAGAATTAGTTTTCTTTATGTTTGGAGGGGATCGTGGAGATTGGAAGGAGTGAGGCCAGTGAGGGATTTAAACCCATGGATATGAATTTAAAATTTAAGGGTATTGATGTGATTAAGAGTTAATGAGTGTGATTGAAGGTGAGTGTGGCGGCTGAGCGGTGTTTGGTGAGGGTTGGGCATGGAAAGCAGAGTTTTTCATGGGTTGACACTGATGGAAGGTGTGACTGTCTCAGTGTGAACTGGAGGAATCAAGTCAGGAGGTGACACATTTGTAATTTTACTGGAGCCTTTGACCATTGAGGAATAAACAGGCAAACATCTGCATCAAAACAACGGAGGGAGGGATGCCAATGGCGTAATGCCATTCTCCGTCCGCTAATATCAAGCACACTAATTTCTAGACTGCAATCCTGAACATGTACTTCAATAGTCCTTTGTCAAAGAGTGAAACTTCGTACTTTGACTCGGAAATTGCACAGACTAAGTAAAACGGATCTGCTTGTGACTTTGCATTCAGTGAATATTGCGAAACAATCGGTAATATAATGAATGGACAGGACTGAGCACGGTCACTTATATGAGAACTGCAAAGGAGGCCACTTGTTATTATTGCATCGTTTCTGCAGCTTCTTACAGCTTTCAACATTATTCCCAACAGAGGTCTAATTATGTTCATACCCTATTTTTGTGTTTTTCCACCAATTTATTTACTTTGGAGTCAACGCTGATGATGTCATCTCTTCGTTCAAGTGACTGTAAGTAATAACAATGATCAGGGGTATAACCTTGCCAGTGGACGATTATTGCCTGTATAAATCAGGGTTCATTTGAAAGCAGTAGCTTCGAGTGCATGCTGGAGCTGCTGTTTTCAGTACAAACAAATGTTACAGCTTCTCATAAAATGGGAACTTCTGCTATTATTCTGATAGAACACTGTTACTATCCTCTTCTTGCTGTAGTTGGAGTACCTGGTAAGATTTTATCTTAGCTATTAATGATATAAATCAGTGTTAACTGTACACTTGGCAATATTTCAGTCGCTGCATTTCTTTTAATCGACTGCCAGTTTTGTTCTGTCGGTTGAATGAGGGACTAACTCAAGCCTCTGTACTTCCTGTCCTCTAATTGCTGCATTGTATATTAAATGATCCTTGTGTACCCAAACGTAAAACTGTAAATGGATGAATCTCTCTACTGGAAATACTGGATCCAGTTAACAGGCCTAGCAGCATGTTTCGGGCCATCAGGATAATAGCATTTTCATGTTCAGGAATCAACCATTCTGAAATATTTATTTACAAATGTATTTTATTTGATTGATTGGGAGAAATAGCTAGGTTTCAGTGTCAGAAGGAGGAAGCACAATGTCCTCTCTCCCCAATAACAGGGTTCACTTTAACTGGAAGTTCGATGTATTTATGGGTTACTCCAGCTATGACACATGATTCGATTGTGTGTGTGTGTGTGTGTGTGTGTGTGTGTGTGTGTGTGTGTGTGTGTGTGTGTGTGTGTGTGTGTGTGTGTGTGTGTGTGTGTGTGTGATGCAACTCCGGAGATCTAGCTACTGAAATGAGTTTGTTGTTGTCTGTTGTATATTTAATTCTCGGATTCAATGAGTGTTAATTCACTGATTGCTGTTGGATGTCATTATGAAACAAAATGTTTTGATATTATGTTCCATCATTTTACATAGAAATCATAGAATCATACAATGGTTGCAGCTCAGAAGGAAATCATGTCGCTTGTTGTACCTGTTTTTGTTCCAGCATAAGGAAAGAAGCTAATCGATTCCCCTGCCCGTTTTTCTTGGCCATGCGTTTTTTTTCTCTTCTCCTGCTTATCCAATTTCATCTGAAAGCAATGGTTAAATCTATCTCCCCATACTCTCAGCCAATGTATTCCGGATTTTAACCACTCACTGCAAAAACGAAAAAAACGTAATACCGCTTGTCGCTGTTGTGTTTTTTATTGCCTTGCATCTAACATCGGTCTCCTCAAGTTCATGGGCCTTCCACAAATGGGCATGCTTCATTTCTTTCTACTCTGTCCAGACCGATCATGATTTTCAATACCTCGATCAAATCATCTAACCTGTTCTCAAAGGAAAGCAATCACAGATTTCCCTATCTACCGACGTAACTGAGGTCCCTCATCCCTGGAAACATTCTTGTAAATCTTTGCTGCACCCTGTCTCATGCCTTTACATCCTTCTTAAAGTCTGATTCCATGGCAATATTCCGGTTGAGGCCGAATCAGTATTTCATAAAGATTCATGATAGGTCCTCCCTTTTGTACTGAATGGCTCTATTTATAAAGGCCAGGACAGGATAAGCCATTTTAATCAGTTCCTCAATGTACCCTACCGCCTTCAACTACATGTGCACCGATACCTCAAGGTCCATTTTCTCCTGCACCACGTTTAAGATTTTCTCCCTTATTTTATATTGACTCTCCTCGTTCTTTTTTGCAAAAATGTATCATTTCATACCCCTGTGCATTAAATTTCGTTTGCTACAAGTCTGTGCTCTCCAGCAGCCTGTCTATGTCATTTTTGAAGTCTAAAACTATCCTCTTCACAGTTCACAATGCTTCCAGCTTTTGTGACATATATAAATCCACGATTTAACTTCCCCTAGTCTGAAAAATAAACTTTCACCAGCTTTCTCTGCTTCCTGTCACTCAGCCAACTTCATATCAATATTGCCACTTTCCCTTATATTCAATAGGCTTCAATTTTGCTGGCAAGCGTATCATGTGGCACTTTATCAAATGCCTTTTCGAAGTCCATGTGCACCACATTATCCACATTACCCTCTATATTCTTGTCCATAATCTCACCAAGATAACTCAATCAAATTAGATAAACAAGATTTGCAATTAACAAATTCGTGCTGGATTCCTCACTCAATCAAAACTGGTTCAAGAAACTTAATGTGCCAAACTATCATTTATATTCAACATTCCGATCACAGAGGGTAAACTGACTGGTCAGCATTTGTTCGGTGTACCCTTACACTCTTTTTGAACAAGGGCGTTACATTTTCAGTTCTCCAGTTCTCTGGCACCACTAAGACATCAAAGGACCAGGTGCTGGAAAATGGGATTATAAAATATAGGCTTGATGGCCGACGCAGACACAGTGTGCCCAAGGGCCTGTTTCTGTCCTGCATAGCACTATCGTTCTATGACTGTAGTATGACTTCGTCAGCATCTTCTTTCTTTTAAAGATACAGATCAAGTTACTCATTTACTATCTCACCACGTCGTCAGCATCGATGAGTACTTCTTCGTTTTCTTCTCAACCTGCCCTCATTTTAATGCCACTCTATTATTTATATAGCCAGAGACGATTTGTGTTTCTTTTTTTAAGTCAGTCTCTTCTCACACTCTGTCTATACGTCTCGTATTTCCTTTACTGAAGAGAGTGTTTTTCCATTTTGAAATATTTTATGATCCGTTTTACTTGTACAAAAGATAACATCTGAATTAAAAATAACTGACATCGTGTAAACAACGTCTTATATAATGGACGTCGCAGAGAAGAAAATGGATAAAGTTAGAAATAACAGACCGATAAATGGAGCAAATCGTGGACAGAAAATAAGCGGACGGAATGGGAGAAATGTACAGACAGAAAGGGAGAGGGAAAGGCATACAAGAGTAGAGAAAAATGAGAAAAAGAGAGATAGGAGGAACAGCCACAAACAATGGAGAAGCAACCAGAAGAGAAAGGGCCACAGGGACAAAAAGAGAGTTTGGCAAAGAATATGGATCGACATTGAGATGCAAAGAGAGCAACGCAATGGGTAACATAGAAAACAGCATTATATAGAGAGTCATTGGAAGAAACGTGAAGTATTGGGCTGGATTTTACCTTTGGTGGACGGGCATTCGCCAGCGACATTGAAGTCGGTGGCCAACTTGCTTCCGCCTAGCCCAGGGATCCGTCGCACAATTTATGGGTCCCCAGGCTTTAGGTGTCAAGAGGCGGGACTTCCACCCACTTGAGGGAGGAGGTCCCGTGTTAGTGAGCTGCCGGCCAATCAACGGGCTGGCAGCTCTTAGTCCCAGCAACGCCACCGGGTGCGATAGCCACTGCTGGGACTGCAGCCCAGCTGAAGCCATGGATCCAGGATGGAAGGTAAGTAGGGAGATACCTCACCAAGGGTATCGGTTCTTTCTTGGAGAGGCTGGAGTGGACGTCTTGGGTCACGGAGGTGGGTTGTGAAGTGGGGGCGGCAATCAATTGGGCACCCTGTGCCTGATTGCTTTGGCAACCCCCGGGCCGATGGATGGCCGACAGCTATCACTGGGCGGCATTTCACGCCCCCTTACGTCCACTGACCACGGATAAAATACCCGTGGAGGCGGGCGAGTGCATTTAAGTGGGATCTGAGTGGGATACATTCTCAGCTGCTGGGCAAAGTAAGGGTATAAATTGCAGCGGTGATGGTCACAATTTTCCAGTCCTTCATATATATAGAGGTGGTGCCAGAGGATTGCAATTTTTGAAATCTTGTTCAAAAATACAGAAAAGTATAAACTGTCAATTGCAGAGGTTGGGTGGTGAGTAAGCTTTCAGAAACAAAAATTCGAACATACAAATTAGGAGCAGGTGTGGCCACTCGACCTTTCGAGCCTCCTTGGCCATTCAGTAAGTTCATGGCTGAACCTAATTCTTCACATTTTCACCAACCCCAGATAACCTTTCACCCCCTTGCTTATCGGGAATCTATCTACCTCTGCCTTAAAAATAATCAAAAATTCGCCTTTTGAGGAAGAGATTTCGAAACACACGGGACCCTTTGAGAGAGAAAAAACTCTCCTCATCTCTGACTTAAACAGTGACCCTAGTTAGAGATTCTCCCACAAGGTGAAACATCCTTTCCACATCCAAACTGTCAAGACTCCTCAGGATCTTATATGTTTCAATCAATTCGCCTCTTACTCTTCTAAACTCCAACCAATACAAATCTAGCCTGTCCAATGTTTCCTCATAAGACAGACAGCCCATTCCAGGTATTATTCTAATAAACCTTCTCCGTACTGCCTGCAACGCATTTACATCCTTATATCCAGGAGAAAATCATTTGGACAAGATTTGAAATGTTAAATAAAAGCCTGCACGGATTTGTTAACTGCAAATCCATGCTGGACTAACCTGATTGAGGTTTTTGATTAGATAATATGTGACTTGAAGTGCGCACAGCACTTGTACATGGGTTTCCCGAATGTGTTGATATTAGGCCTTTTGGCAACATGAAAGCCATGAAATAAAATGAAAAATTAGCAGCATGACCACAAAATCATCTAAGGCACAGAAAACAGCATTGTGGCGAATGGTTATTTTTTGGATTTAAAGGAGGAATTCGATGGTGTTCTCCAGCGTTCCGTACTTGGACTACTGCTGTCTTGAATATACAACAAAGATTTGAAATGTGTGTGCGGTGGTGGTCAGGGGGGTTGGGTGGGCGGGGGGCGAAGGGTCAAAATCGAAATTTGTAAATGACATGGAAATTGTAAGCAGTGAGGAGGATAGTAATAGAATGATAGACTCAGAAATGGTTACAGATCATAAGGAGGCCATTTAGTCCACCATGTCCATGCCAAGGCTCTGGAAAAGAAACTCACTAGGCCGACACAGCTGCTTTTTCACAGTCGCCCTGCAAGATTTTTTTGCTTCACATAATTATCCAAATCGTTTCCAAAATCAGCGATTGAATCTCCCTCCAATACCCTCTTCGGCACAGAAATCCTGATCCTAACAACACACTGCAAACAAAGGTTTTCCTTATGTCACCTTTCTTTCTTTTGCCCATCACCATAAACTAGTGTCGAATGGTTCTCGGACGTTCCACCAAGAGGAACACCTTATCCCTACCTATTCGTCCAGACTGGTCATGATTTAGAAAACGTTTCATATCTGCTCTTAATCTCCATTTCTTCAAGGAGAATAACCGCAGCATCTCGAATCCATTCAAGTAACTAAAGATACTCATGACAGGAATCGTACCAAATGCACCCTCCCTTATGCCTTAACATTGCACAGCGGTGCAGTGTTTAGCACCGCAGCCTCACAGCTACAGCGACCCGGGTTCAATTCTGGGTACTGCCTGTGTGGAGTTTGCAAGTTCTCCCTGTGTCTGCGTGGGTTTGCTCCGGGTGCTCCGGTTTCCTCCCACAAGCCAAAAGACTTTCAGGTTGGTAGATAAATTGGCCGTTATAAATTGCCCCTAGTATAGGTAGTTGGTAGGGAAATATCGGGGCAGGTGGGGATGTGGTAGGAATATGGGATTAGTGCAGGGTTAGTATAAATGGGTGGTTGATGGTCGGCACAGACTCGGTAGGCCGAAGGGCCTGTTTCAGTGCTGTATCTCAAAACTAAACTAAACTAATAGGTGGCGCCCAGAATTGGACGTAATACTCGAGTTGAGGCCAAATCATAATACTTCCAGTTCCGAAGAAGGGTCACTGACCCGAAACGTTAACTCTGCTTCTCTTTCCACAGATGCTGCCAGACCTGCTGAGTGAATCCAGCATTTCTTGTTTTTGTTTCAGAGCAGTTCCGAAGAAGGGTCACTGACCCGAAACGTTAACTCTGCTTCTCTTTCCACAGATGCTGCCAGACCTGCTGAGTGAATCCAGCATTTCTTGTTTTTGTTTCAGGTTTCCAGCATCCGCAGTATTTTGCTTTTATTTCATAATACTTCCATGTTCATCATACTTCCGTTACTTTTTCTACACCATGTCCTTTTCATAATCCCCAGAATCCTGTATGATTTATTGGCCGCTTTCTCAACTCTCCCTGCCGCCTTTAATGATTTGTGTGTGGATACACCGATGTACATCTGCTCCTGTGACGCCTTTGGATTGATAGACTATAAGAAGACATAGAGAGGCTGGTGGAATGGGTGGTCATATGGAAGATGAAATTTGGGTCAGAAAAGTGTGACCTGATTCATTTTGGTGGAATGAACGAGCGGAGACAATTCAAGTTAAATGCTGCGATTTTTTAAAGTGGTGCAAGAATAGAGAAAACTCGGCGTCACTGTGTACAAATTGTTGACGTCGGCAGTTCAGATTAACAAAGCAGGTAACAAATACACATGGTATCCTGGGCTTTTAGCAGAAAGGCTTATATTGCTATAGCTAGAAAGTAATGCGAATCATTGATAAGACTCCTGGAATATTGTGTCTCTATGGTCAGGTGAGAAGAAGTCAAAGGGCTTCCTTTTTTCCCTCTCCTTGTTTGACTACAACAGTTTTAATTATTTCTTACAGTCGATGTTTTGACCAATACCGTAGACGTTTTATTACTTAACTGCTATGATCATAACAACGTACAATCTGGCAGGCTTTCTTGAGTTAACAAAGAAAGAGGTTAACTTTATAGCACCTAAACAGAACTAAGCAAATAATACACATCACATCAACGTTCACTCACAGACACACACACGCACTCATGCAGTCAAATATTCCGAGAGTCATAGAGAGACACAGCACTGAAACAGGCCCGTAACCCCCCAAGTCTGTGCCGAACAACAACCACCCATTTATACTAATCCTGCACCCACTCTGGAGGTTTACAAACAGAGAAATATGTTACAGAATGGGAAAAGTTAGATTGCCTGAGTTAGAGTGCAGAGGGTAAAAATACAGCCGTGGAGTTTGGTGATTCTGCTGGCTTCTTGCTGAATTCAGTGGTCCTGTGACTTTTAGTTTGTAGAGGTATTTGACTGGTTCTATGTGTCTCCATGTTACGAGTACAGCTCATGAGAGCCTGTGTGATGCCTCAGGAACACATAAAAACCTCCCTGACAGCTATGAAATGACAGGCGGATAAAATATGCAACTGTCAGCATATTTCAGCTCGGGGACCATGTGCTAGTGCTATTACCAATACAGAGAGAACAGTTGAATATCAGGTTTATTTATTTTCTATTTTTGTTAGAGTTACAGCACTGAAACAGGCCCTTCAGCCCACCGGGTCTGTGCCGACAACCAACCACCCATTTATACTAACCCTACACTAATCCCATATTCTTACCACATCCTCACCTGTCCTTATATTCCCCTACCACCTAACTATACTAGGGGCAATTTATAATGGCCAATTTACCTATCAACCTGCAAGTCTTTTGGTGGTGGGAGGAAACTGGAGTATCAGGTGGAAACCCACGCAGACACAGGGAGAACTTGCAAACTCCACACAGGCAGCGCCCAGAATTGAACCCGGATCGCTGGAGCTGTGAGGCTACGGTGCTAACCACTGTGCCGCCCATGGTGCAGTGGCCCATACAGTGTAATAAAGATAATTATATCATTGACACCCCAGATCATCGTATAAAACAAAGGCTATGCCAATTGAATATGTGAGAGCTTTATCACAGCCGGGAAAGGAGCACACAAGTGCAAGTCTGTCAGGCAGTCAGGAAAGAGGAGGGTGAACGGGACAGAGAGAACAAGTTAGAGGGAGCCCTGGAGAATTCTCAAATCGAACCCTCTACCGCCTGCTTAGTTTTACCTGAAATGTTAGGGAAATTAGATCTTGTACTCTCCTATTTAAATGCAGAACAGAGTGAAGACATATCAGAGCTGCTCAAAACGTTTAAAGGAATCTGTAGGGACAAACAAGATTATACAATTCTCGCCTTATACCATGTAGGAGAGACCCCCTACCATTAAACAAAACCTCTACTGCTTATGTCCCAGGAAACTGACCCATGTTCTAAAGGCAGAAGACCTTGAAATTAAAGATTTAAATTTTGAAGGCGGACACAGAACAGTTCATAAGCCAAATGAAAACGCTAAGGCAAGAAAAGGAGTTTGTGCCAAATATCGAGGGTGGTGATGGTCGTTGTGAATGCAATGCAAGTATCCTAATGCAGGACGAATGGTAGAGCACAGCGTTGTCCAGCACACTGCCAGCCACTTCCACTGTTTATCAAGCGTTTTAAAAGTGATGAAGAAAATGCTTCCACAGTCCCTCATTAACTTTAGTATCTACTGGGAGAGCTTTAAGAGTTCAGCACCTGGGCCTGAGCTCGGGGTAAATCCCTCACAATCGATGCCTTCACAGAGTACGTTGGGTCTTTCCCTATCCAGTTCACGCCTTACTTCCCTTTGGAAAGTTCTTTCTATTTTTTCATTTCCTGGAACTTTCTCTCCTTTTCTCTCTCTGGAAAGCTTGTTCCTTCTCTCTTCAATGATATTCTGATTCTTGTCTCCTCTGTTTTACTTGTACCTTAGCTAATGTTACTTTTTCTGTTTCAGATTTTATGCCTGTCTCTGGTTCTTCAGTGTCAATATTAAAACGATTGTCCTCACGTTTTAGGAGTTCAGCCTTCCTCGCTTTTGGACGGATCGTAATCTCCAACAGCCCAGCTACATGCCTCAACTCATCAACATTTTAAGCTTTTAAACTGGCCCAAATTACTTCACGATGGTCGTGGCCCAGAATGTGGACATTTCCGTACTCTAGCACTGGAAACTACAAGAAAACATGTACTGATTTAAAAAAAAAAATGCTTGGGGTCAATTTGGTTTCCCACCTCCAATTTTCCATTTCTCTTTGGGTTTGATCCCAGATTTGTGCTCCCAAATTTCTGTTATGGTCAGGTGCCGAGGAGTCGAACGGCTTGCCTCTTTTACCTCTCCTTGTTTGATCACAACAGGGTTAATTCATTCTTGAATTAGATGTACTGGCAAATTCAGTTTGTGTTTGATTAGCTGCTTGTTATGACCATAACAAGAGTCAGTCGGACAGGTTTTCTTCAGTTAACAAAGAAATAGGTTAATTTTATTGCATCTAAACTGAACCACTAAAACAATAAACGTTACTCCAACGTTCACCTACACGCATACTCTGGGGGTTTACACACAAAGAAATAGGTTACAGAATAAGAAAATTAGATTGTTTGAGTTAGACCCCATAGAAACCAAACGTATAAACTCTGCAGCGTTTGATGTTTCAGCTGGCCTCTCTCTGAATGCAGTAGTTCTGAGGTTTTTAGTTTGAAGAGGTAGATGACTGGTCTGGTAGGTATCTTTGGAGACAGAGATGTGGGTGAATTCCTCTAACGTGGTTTTTGCTTGCAGCTGGAGTATGCAAAGATGGTCAGTCAACAGACAAGATTTGAAAGGGTATACATATTAGATTGAGATACTGTGCTTGATGGAAGTGCGTGTAGGCGACTGTCACTAGAATCTGCCTAGAATATGTATTTCCAGGCAATGTTGATGATCGGTTTGGGTAGACTTTCCATGAGATGCAGCTGCTGAGGCCTCACATAGGTCTTACAGCAGGAGTACAGAAACAAGGTTTCAGTTCCACACATTCGACATGCAAAGGTTTCTGCAAACAAGCAGGATTTCTTCAAATCCAGGAGGAAATAGGAATTTGAAACACAAGAGATACAGGATTGGTATTCAAGATAGAGATGAGCAGGGTCTTCTTCTTGAATGCGAAAAGCACCAACTGACTGTTCCAACATTTTGAAATGAAACCAAAAACTTTCTGGATGTCTCAGTCTCGTGAAATCTATAAATCGTGGCTTGTTAGTTATTTGTAAACACCTCCAAAATTAAAACAACCCGAGCTGCGTTCTTATTTGAAAACAAGTGCCTTCCAGTAACTGTTTACATTTCAAACTCAGTCCAAACCTTCCAGTAACCGTTTACATTTGAAACTCAGTCCAAACCTTCCTTGAAAGAAAAACACCCAATGTTCAAGCTTCTATGGAATTCTTTTCAGTTTTAAAAGAAAATTCTCAAAAACTTAACAACAAATGGAAATAATCGTAATAGTACCCTATTAAATATGCATATATAGATTAAATGCATTTGCTGATATATTCATTATTCTACCGAACTACATAATGAATTGACGTCTAAACAGTTCTTGAAATCATTTTTTTAAAGTTACTGGCCTTCCACAACTTTATTGATTCCTCTCTCCTGCTGTGATTACTTGTGCTGTGTTTGATTAATTTCATTTTCAGTTGCTGAGTTATTTCTGTCAGTTAAAAAGTGAAGCATCTTAAAACTTGGAAATGAATTCATATAGGCTGTCCTGCATTTTACTATGCGACCATAAAGAGACAGGATATTGGCAGGTGACGATCAGTGGAACCACTGATGCAGTATTCAAACACATTGTTTCACAGTAGACTGCAGAAGCATTGACAGATAATAACCAGAGACGCCATTAGTAGAGTAATTGTTTATTGAATACAGTTGCTCCATCTGTAGATATTAACTATAATAGTTCTGTTGTTGGCTTATCCCCTTCTAATTTGATGTTAGACTTTGTAATTCATGATAGGAAGGGCGGCTTATTTCATTCAGGACCCATTTCCCGGTCTATTTCCTGTCACTGCCACTATGGTAGCTGATCCAATTTTGCTTAACAATCTTTAACCTACAGTTCGGCGAGTAGATATTTGGCGTTCAACATTTGGACTGTAAACAGTTGTCTTGTACAATAAAGAGAATTTAAATAAATGTTTTATATCAATGAACCGATGATCGTGGTTAACTAATAAATATTTTCTCCTATGCATTTATCTAAATATTAATCGAATGTCCAGTTATACTCGTTTCAGAACCCTATCCCATCTCCTGGCTCTGAATTACCATTCCCTACTCCATTCTACCCCATCTCTTCAGAGGAGCGTTGGCTTTCTGAAGAAGACGCTGCTTAATCCATCGATACCAGTTGTATTTCTGCCCCAAAGAAACATACTGTGGATGTGGGAAATATGAAATATAAACAGAAAATTCTGGAAATCCGGCTTCGGGTTAAAAGTGTCTGAGCAGATAGAAACCGAGTTAATGATTCAGGTCTGTGACGTTTCATTAGACCTGGATGCTCTTACAAATGTACCAGGTTTTAAGCAAGAATTGAGAGAGAATAATAGGGAATGTGAGTAAAGAAAACGTATAGATGGGAAGGTCTGCGATGGGGTGGAAGTGACGAATTATTAAATTAAAAATGAGTGATGGTTCGAAGTGGACGTGTGAGATAATTAGAACTGAAAATAAACAAAATATGGACTTTGTCTAACTGCAAATGGCATCAGCAGAATTATGACCAGCAGTTGATCTTCGACAGAGGTGGGAACAGTGGCTAGAATCTGGAATTATTGAGTCTGGGAAGTTGTATAGTTCGTAATAGAAAGATGAAGTTCCGCTCTTCCAGCATCCATTCAGCTTCACCGAAAGACTGCTGGAGCCCGTGGAGAAAGAGGTTAGAGTGGCAGTGAGGCGGAGGATTAAAATGGTAAGTGAACAGAAGATCTGCGCCATTCTTGCAGACTGAACGAGTTGTTCAGCCAAGCAATGATCCAATCAGCATTTGCTGCCCCCAGTGTTGGGGAGATAATTTTTCTTCAGTTTTGATGAAAGGCCATTGACCTGAAATACTAACTCCATATTTCTATCCACAGTTGTTGAAATGCAGCCTGAAGTGGTTTGTATTTGGAGAATTTTCTCTCTCTATTTGTTGTTTCTTTCCATTTTAGTCCCCCAACCCTGATCGAAATTACAGGAACCTCCTGCCTTCTTGAAAGTCATTGTGATTGTTGTCTCATGTGGCAGACAACGTCAATTCATAACCACAGCACTTTTACCTCCACCATCCCCACATTCGTGAAACTCACTTCAAATTTACTGGTTACTGCAATTCATGCTGAAACTTGCTTTCCCTTACTCTACTTTATTTAATTGAACTTGTTCACCCAATTACCAACTAGTTTTCGAATATTACATTATACTTAAAAGGCTCTGCTTAAACATCCTTCTTGGATGCAGACAGAACGCTTTGAATTTTATACTAGGTCCTGTCAAACACCTCCGGGATTGGAAATGTGACAGGACTCTGTGAGCGGAGTGAAATCGTCTCAGAATGCTACTTCTGCTACCTGTGCAACGACCGTGCCGAGCTTTACTGGGTTATTGTCGCTCTGTAACATCCCCAAACTAAAATATGTACTTTATAGATTCAAGGGTAGTTGGAATTCGGGGGTATGAGAGTCAATTAACCCATGAACTCCTTATTCTCAAGTTGTGAAATGTTTGGACGTGATAACATTTATTGGTGACAGGGATTATATTTTATTTGGTAAAAGTAAGGCCTGACACATTCTGATGCTGAGCATTGGTATCCAAGTGCAACAACAGTTCGACTGCACCCTGGGGAGAAGCGTGATGTCCACAAAACGGTCGGAATTTTACGCCGCCCTAACTGGTCGCATGGTGGCGTGGAGGTGGCATAAAGTTGAGCGTTATGTTCTGCGAGGCCTACCCTCCCCGATTCCGCCTTCAGACAAGTTTACAGAGGTCAGGCGGGGGCGGGGGACGTGGGGTCTCGGGGAGGGGGGGGGCGGGGGTGGGGAACGGCCTGCACGCCCGATGCCAGTCAAGACCCTTAAGTGGCCACTTAAGGGCCCACGCCCGCTTCCACGGGTATTTTACCCGTGGCGAGCGGCTGTGCTGCGGACATGAAAGGCCGCGCAGCGATAGCTGCGAGCCTTTGCGCGCCCCCGAGGGGATGAGGGCTTGGCAATCGGGCACAAGGTAACCGATTGAGGGCCGCACCCGCCTCCCAGCCCACCCCCAGGATCCAAGATCGCCCCCTCCCACCAAACGTCCACCCTAGCCTTACCAGGGCACGACTGATTCCCCCTCGTGAGGCAAACCAAACTTACACACACTCGAGAGTCCATGGCGTCGGCTGGGCTGCAATCCCAGCAGTGTCTACCACTCCAGGTGGTGCTGCTGAGACGCAGAGGTGCTGGCCTGCTGAATGTTCGGCAGCTGACTGAGGTAGACCTCCTCCCTCAAGCTGTTGTAAGACCCGTCTCAGGACAATTAAAGCCTGGCAATCCTTAAAATACGGGATGGATCCCCAGGCTGGGCAGAAGCGGGTTCGTCACCAATATTTACATTGGATTCCAGCTGCCGTCTGCCCACTGTAAAATTCCGGACAACTATTCCTTGGTCGTGCCCCAGGTACTGTCTTGTCAGTCAATGCAACATGTGATGCATCTACTGTAATGGCTGTACTGGTGTAATCTTTTGTTAAACGTTTTCTTTAGCACAATAAAACCTACTGAATCCGATTTAACGCAATTAATACTTAGTGATTATCTAAAAGGCCCAATTTCGAAACAAAAAACCATCTACAATCTCAAGATTGGTGACTTCTCACTCTCGGATTCCTATCAGCTCATAAAAAAATAAATGCCAGTTCCTGACCAAAACAGGGGAAAGAATATTGTCTTAGTTTTGCTGTTCTGTCCCAGTTCTACTCACATCTCGCCCTCTGAAGCTCTCTTAATGCCCTTATCTTTTGGTACTCACATTGTAGGCCGTCTGTTTTTGCACTCCTGGTGTTTTACCTTTTTATGATTTGGTCCCTTTGCTATGAAAAACTCTTGCTCATTTAAGGACCATACCACCAATTTTGCATTAAGTCACCTCATTGACTCTTTCACCCAGGGTTGAATACGAGCAGGATTAAATATGAAGTTCAGTACAAAGTTCATTAAAGCAATGAATCTAAGTGTACAGTCAGTCATAGTATTTAAGTTAGTTTTCGTCAATTAGCACAACGTAATGTACTGATTCCCACGATTTTTACAGTGTGTAGAATGCGTTGTCGAAATTGATCAGTAATTTCTGACTCATTTCTCCTCTCTGTCTTGCAGTTAATTTGATTTCCATTGTGATTCTGTCCCGAGGAAAGTGCGGCCTGTCGAAATGTATCACTCTCTACCTGTTGGCTATGGGGGTGACGGATCTATTGGTCATTATCACTGAAGTCATATTATTTCGGATCGGTTATGAATTCCCAGGATTAATACTGTTCATCACCCCTGTGTGCGGTGTCATTGCTGTCCTGATTCGTGCATCAAGAGACAGTTCAGTCTGGCTCACCATCACTTTCTCCTTTGATCGTTTTGTCCTTATTTGTTGCCAAAAACAGAAAACAAAATATTGCACAAAGAAAACTGCATATGTGGTTATAGCAAGGACGTGCATTCTGCTGAGTTTGAAAAGCATTGTTTGGTACTTCAGGAGATTATTGACAATGTACCGTGGTTTTGTAATATAACACCCAGTTATTTTACTGAGCCCGGATGGGTGGCCTTTGACTGGCTTGATATGATTTTAACCCCAATGCTCCCATTTGCATTAATTTTGCTGCTGAACGCCCTGACTGTCAGACACATTTTAGTGGCCAGTCGGGTCCGTAAGGGCCTGAGGGGACAGAACAAAGGAAAGAATCACGTCGACTCAGAGGTGGAGAGTAGAAAGAAGTCCATTATTTTACTGTTCGCAATTTCTGGCAGCTTCATACTTCAGTGGTTGACATATGTCACAGTATTCTTATATTATATCACAGCAGAAAATGTTCTCTTCCAATATCACTCATTAGATATTCTGCTTCGCATTAGTTACATGTTGCAGAATTTAAGCTCCTGCACAAATACCTTTATTTATGTGCTGACTCAGGGTAAGTTCAGAGAGCAGTTCAAGAGCGTGATGAAATATCCGATTATCGTGATTGCTAAATTAGTTGGCAAAAAATAACAACGAGATCAATGCAGTGGCAGTGCTGACTGTTTCCAGTTCGAATTATAGAATGTAACCGAAGTATTGGGAAATAGAAATCATGTACAGAGTAAGGTCACCTTTTTGGTTTGCGTGTCATTTTTGGTTCTGGTTCAGGACAGTCATGTTGATGAGATTCAACTAACTTCTTCTGTTCATCAGTTCATCAATTGTGCACAACAAAATATGTGTCACATTCAGAGTGATGTCTCACCAAAAAGTAGACAAACTGATCTGAACTGCAGTTTAGAGATTCTTTTTTGCAACAAATCATCAGTTTCATTTACATTTGAAGAAAGGTTGTCGTGAATCTTGGAATTGTACTGTTCAAGCATGATAAATTGTTCAAATTATTTCTCTTTACTTGGCAACTGGCACTTTCCAATTCTAATTTAGTATGAAGCGCCTGAGCTAATGTTTTCCACACTGTCAGATCTTACTGCCACCAAGCTCTACCAGGTATTGGTATTCCTCTCACTGTATTTATTAAATGCAGTTTCATTTGTTTTCAAGTTCATACAGTCCAAGCGTCATAGAATCATTTACAACACAGAAGGAGGCTATTCATCCCATGGAGACCTTGCCGACATCCCACAGAGCAGTGCGGTCAGTCCCACTCCCCCGGTTGATCCCTGTAGTCCTGCAAGTCTATTTCCATCAAGTGGTCATACAACTTCTTCTTCAAGCCATTGATGGTCACTGAGTACACTACACCGCTGTTTGTGTAACTTTTCTGTAAAGTCAGTCTGCACAAGATTGAAGGGACGTTTAAAAGATACTTCCATGTAATTTGCTTTCTAATCAATATGTGAGTGGCTTTCCATTTTAAAAAAAAGTTTGCAGCAAATTGCAGAGACATAAAAGAACGTTCGATGTAATTTGACATTTTATCCTGAATGATGTGTATTCTCTTTAAGGATACTCAATATGGAGGTTAAAGGAAACGCAGTATTAAATTTACTTTTCAGGACTGTATCTGGTCTTGAAAACCGTGCTTTCATGCATAAGGCACTTTAGGATAGCTTCAAAATAACATAGGCTGTCTTGATAACAGGCGGTGCAACATATTTAAATGATTAAATCTGTGAGGTGGAAGCATATCTCTTCTATTGGGCTGTTGTTATGCATTCTTTCATAAGAGGGTGCCACACAGGGAGCAACAAGGCGAAGTCAGGCTCCATTCCAAGGCCACGTATAGAGCAGGGAGGTTATGCTGTCTTTACCATGATTGTGCTTGTGGCGGTTTAGTTTCCAGTCCGTTAACACTCTATCTGTACTAATGCTTTTTCTTTCAGAACACCATTAACATGTTGTTTGCCTTTGCTCCATGACCTTCTGGTCAGCTCTTCTGTGACCTTGTTCTATAAACACCTGCTGTTTTGTTATTTTATTTAGAGATACAGCACTGAAAGAGACCCTTCTGCCCACCGAGTCTGTGCCGACCAAGAACCACCCATTTATACCAACCCTACAGTAATCCCATATCCACTACCACCTACCTGCACTAGGGGAAATTTACAATGGCCAATTGACCTATCACCAGCAAGTCTTGGGCTGTGGGATAAAATCGGAGCACCCGATGAAAACCCACGCAGTCACACGGAGAACTTGCAAACTCCACACAGGCAGTACCCAGAATCAAGCCCGGGTCCATGGAGCTGTGAGTTTCTGGTGATGACCACTGTGCCACTGTTTTGTCTCTTGCCCCACCCCACTTTACTTGCTTAAAATCTTTTACATTTCTTATATCTTCCATTTTTGGAGAAGGGTCACTGACCTGAAACTTTAACGCTGTTTCTCCACAGATGCTGCCAGAGCTGCTGAGAATTTCCAGCGTCTCTTGTTTTCATTTCAGATTTCCAGCATCCGCAGTATCTTGCTTTAATTTTGGTGGTTATGCTGGAACTGCATGAATCATTGGTTCGGCCACAACTTCAGTATTGTGTGAAGTTCTGGTCACCTCATTACAGAAAGGATGGAATTCCATTTGGAAACAAACGAACTTATTAGCGAGAGACAGCATGGTTTTGTGAAGGGGCGGTTGTGTCTTACTAATTTGATTGAGTTTTTTGAGGAAGTGACGAAGATGATTGATGAAGGAAGGGCAGTGGAAGTTATCTATATGGACTTTAGTAAAGCCTTTGACAAGGTCCAGCATGGCAGACTGCTACAAAAGGTGAAGTCACACGGGATCAGAGGTGAGCTGGCAAGATGGATACAGAACTGGCTCAGTCATAGAAGACAGAGTGTATCAGTGGATGGGTATTTTTCTGAATGGGGGGATGTGACTAGTGGTGTTCCGCAGGGATCCGTGCTGGGACCTTTGCTGTTTGTAGTATATATAAATGATTCTGGAGGTAACTGTAGCTGGTCTGATTAGTCTGCGGACGACACAAAGGTCGGTGGCGTTGCGGATAATGATGAGGATTGTCAGAGGATACAGCAGGATATAGATCAGTTGGAGACTTGGGTGGAGAAATGGCAGATGGAGTTTGATCCGAACAAATATGAGCTAATGCATTTTGGAAGGTCTAATGCAGGTGGGAGGTATACAGTAAATGGCAGAACCCTTAGGAGTATTGACAGGCCGAGAGATCTGGGCGTACAGGTCCACAGGTCACTGAAAGTGGCAACGCAGTTGGATAAGGTAGGCAAGAAAGCTTATGGCATGCTTGCCTCCATCGGTCGGGGCAAAGTGTATAAAACATTTTTACACAGCGGGTGGTGAGTGCCTGGAACTTGCTGCCAGGGGATGTGGTGGAAGCAGATACGAGAGCGACGTTTAAGAGACATCTTGATAAATACATGAATAGGAAGGGAAGAGAGGGATATGGGCCCCGGAAGTGCAGAAGGTTTTAGTTTAGGCAGGCATCAAGATCGGCGCAGGCTTGGAGGGCCGAATGGCTTGTTCCTGTGCTGTACTGTTCTTTGTTCTTTGTTCTTTGTTCTTTGTTCTTTGTTCTTTGTTCTTTGTTCTTTGTTCTTTGTTCTTTGTTCTTTGTTCTTTGTTCTTTGTTCTTTGTTCTTTGTTCTTTGCACTAGAAAGGGCACAAAGGAGATTTACGGGGATGTTGCCAGGACTGGGAAAATGCAACTATCGGGTAAGATTGGATAAGCTGGGGTTGTTCTCCTTGGAACAGAGGAGGCTGAGGAGAGATCTGACTGAAATGTACAACAATTTGAGGTGCCTGGATTGAATAGCAGTGAAAGGCCTCATTACCTAAGCAGAGAAATCAGTGACCAGGGGGCATAGATTTTAAGTGATTGGTAAAGAGATTAAAGCGGAGATGAGGAAAGGTGCTGTGATCCAGATGAAAGTAGGGGTCTGGCACCCACTGCCTGAAATCATAATTGAGGCAGAAACCCTCAATGTTTTGAAAATAATTCTGAAAAAGTAACTCAAGTGCCATAATCTACAGGACCACGGATCAAATGCTGGAAAATGGAACTGGCATGAATGGAACGTTTCTCGGCTGACACAGACACAATGGTCCAAGTGACCTCTTTCTGTGCCGTAAACTTTCTATGATTCTATGATTCACATTGGCAGTTCATAAGGATCTATTCCCCACTCCAGAGTATGTGGAAGAAGAGGATGCTATTCGATATGATGCTCGAGGAATTGTGAGTGAGGCAACCGCATTTCAGTAAGGAGACAATCGACTGCCTCTGTGATACCTTTCAGGGGGAACTGAAGCCACGTTCCACAGGTCGCACTGCCTTGTAACTGGCAATTAAGGTCAGCAAGGTAGATATTTTTATACATGCGAGACATTTCAGTCAGGTACTGCTGATATGTGAACCATTTTCCAGAGTTTTGCGATGCCCTCCATTCACCTGGTCACCGAAGCCATTTTCCATAGGGCTACTCATTTCATTGACTTTGGCATATGCCAGCACAAGTGATGGAGAGATCTCTTGCATTTCATAGGATCGCTGTCTTCCCAAAGTGCTCATGGCCGGCTGTGGGACACATATTACATTGAAGGCACTGAACGATGAACCTGTTTCATACATTAACAGGAAACAGTTCAAATCATTGAATGTCATGATCATTTCTGATGTCCAACGAAGGATCCTGAATAGGAATGCAGATCACTGGCAAATGCTCATGATATCCTCATTCTCGATATCCCAAGTTTGCAGAAGTCTATGAGCACATGAACTCAAAGATTAGAATAGCTATATGGTGACACGTTTTATCCGCCAAACATGTGGCTGATGATACATTAACACAGGACCAATGGTACAGCACGAGAATGGTACAATCGTGCAATTAACATGTCGAAGTTGTGGAGAAGACAATCGGGATGCCTGCACAGGTTACAATATTCCTTGCTAATGTGTAGAACATTGTGCTGGTCTGTTGCAGATTCCACAACTTTGCCTGTGAAAAGTACTGACCCTTCAATGCAAAGAACAGATTGTTCCAAAAATCAATGAATTCGTGGATTCCCAAATGGTTGGCGTTGCAATAATGCCTCATGGAACAGTTGAGGAATCTCTGGCTTCAAATACCGGGCTTGGCTAGAAAGCAGCTACTGGTTGATATATTTGAAGTTTGAAAATCCCTCTCTGAAAGTAAAACAACTGACACTTCATTTTCTCAGGAAAGACTATTTGAAAGACATGTGAGGGAGGATGTGCTGAAGAAGGTCAACTTCAGCTACTAAGTGCAATCCACTTTAATGAAAATTGTGTTAATTAGCTGTGAATCTATCTTTTAAATTTTTAATTGCTGAATTGTTTCATGATAATAGAATTATTTGGAACAATTTGCAACGACTACAGACCAATGTGTAGCAAGAATAGTAGACTCGAATAGAGCATAAACAGTAAATTATAAATATAAGTCATAATAACTAATACTGCACAAACCTGTCCTCAAAAGCAAAACAACAAAAGAATTTGCCCAGGCATCTATGCCTGTGCTTTGATATCACAAAATAGATGGGGCTGGGTGGGTTTACTTATGGTCTCCTGTGTCTTCCGCATTCCTGCGACTTGACCTGTCCTGTGGCAGAGGCATAACCAGCAGAAGAATTCTCGTCGTTGGAGTTCGGCTAGCCAAATGCTGTATCCAGTAAAGGTACAGATGCTGACTCGTGTGCCTGCATCCTCTCTGTACCTGTAGACCTCCAGGAGCGGTTCTACTTGTGACTGATTCATTCGTGCCAAACCAGACACATATATTGGTGCTGCCTCAAGGTAATTTGCAGCATTCTGATTGAGTTGGGTCTGAATTGCAGCAGCCAATGCATCATTGAAAATTTATGTAGAAAAAAGCCAGCTGCTGACAAAGTGTTGTGTTCCATCCTCACCTCCTGCTTCAACTGCACCACTTCCTGCTTCAACTGCATCACCTCCTGCTTCAACTCCATCACCTACCGTTTCAAATCCATCAAATCCTGCTTCAACTCCATCACCTCCTGCTTCAACTCCATCACCTACCGTTTCAACTCCATCACCTCCTGCTTCAACTGCATCACCTCCTGCTTCCACTCCATCGCCTCCTGCTTCAACTCCAACACCTCCTGCTTCAACTCCATCACCTTCTGATTCAACTCCATCCCCTCCTGATTCAACTCCATTACCTCCTGTTTCAACACTCTCACCTTCTGACAAAGACTTGTCTTCAAATCAAACATTGAAGTTGCCTGCTATGTTCACTGCGCAGTACTTCCTCACCCTTTAAAAAACATCTCTTACTCTGAAGTCTCAACATGTGTCTGAGGTGGTCCATGTGTTCCTGAAGACTGGTAAACAAGTGTTTGCGATCTTGCAGGCCCATCACCAGCCAAATATTCGGACAGATGTGCCAGACATCCTGGTAAGGACCCCATGGCACCAACTGTAAGGCTGCCAGAAGGTATCATCTGTGCCTCGCTCAGCTGGTGGCATGGAATTTACTCACTCCAATGTCTGTTTGACCACTCCTCACTAAAGGGTTACGAATTCCCAGCAGCTGCTCTTCAGGTACAGTGAGACAGGCAAATGACATCCACCCCTGCCCCCCCCCCCCGCCCCCAATTCCAGTTAAAGAGCTCTCCATGAATGATGGTCCATATTCATCTAAATTGAGTGGACAAAATAAACAACGATACATTTTTTTCATGTCTTGTGATGGAGACAGGGTTGCACATACTAAAAACAAATTCACAACTCTGCTCCGTTGCAAAACGATTTAAAAAAAAAGATAAATGCTAATCTCTTGGTCAGTCCTTTATCCAAGGCAACTGTGTTTTTACGATAACTGCAAAGAACAACCACCCACATCTGACGACGATGTGTACTTTCAGATGAATGACAAATTAAAATGTAAAAACAAACATAACTAATTATATTAACCCTGGCAGAATGTGTTAAGTCGTTTATTTTTTATTTCCAACATTGCTCTGCCACACGTGGAACGCTGCTATTAACAGTCACTACCTCTGCCACTTCCTTCTATGCAAAGATACTAACTTTCCAAGATACTAACGCTTCAGACTTCTCTTCACCGATAAGTTGGCAAGACCTCACGAGCAGCTGTCTAAGCAGTATGTTGAGAACTCCACCAATAAAATTATGAGATCATTTCTGCTCATTCACCTTCTGTGCTGCAATCATATTTTCTGAAAGCAAGTAATTAAGTGCATTTGACATATCTGTTAATGTTACTTATTTCAGTAAGCTGGACCTTTAATAGACGACCAAATGGACTTTCCCATTTGTTTCATTTGTTTCAAATCATTTACTGATTTCATTCATTACAAACTTATTCTTAGATTTACTACATGAAGTCAAAGGTTACATAAACTTGTAAAAGCAATTAAAAGTGCTGAAAAGAGGACAACGTGTTAGAAACTGCTTAAATTCACCATAAAACATCTGTAAAACACTGAAACACTGCTGGACCTCAAAGATCTGGAATTCTTACAATAACGTCAATGGGGACGTTTCTTCCACGACGGTACGACGTGCTGCTCAGTCTTGTAATGCGACAGTGTGGAGGCCAAGTTGGGTCATATTTATTCATACATTCTGTTTCAGAAACCACAGCTTCACCTCTGACAGGAAGAGGAAGGCCGTTGTTATGTTTGTGCCTATATTGTGCACCATTTGGCTGCCACTTTCATCCGCGTTAGGACAGTGACTACTCCACAAAAGTACTCCTTTGGTTGTGAAGCACATTTGAACGTGCTGAGGATATGAACTGTGCTATAACTGCGCCCCTAGCCAAGCGGTTCCAGTACAGCTACAACACTGGCATCTACCCTGCAATGTGGAAAATTGCCCAGGTATGTCCTGTACACAAAAAGCAGGACAAGCCAACCCGGCCACTTACCGCCCCATCAGCCTACTCTCAATCATCAGTAAAGTGACGGAAGGTGTAATCAACAGTGCCATCAAGCGGCACTTGCTTAGCAATAACCGACTCAGTGACGCTCAGTTTGGGTTCCGCCAGGGCCACTCAGCTCCTGACCTCATTACAGTCTTGGTTCAAACATGGACTAAAGAGCTGAACTCAAGAGATGATGTGAGAGTGACTGCCCTTGACATCAAGGCAGCATTTGACCGAGTATGGCATCAAGGAGCCCCAGCAAAACAGAGGTAAATGGGAATCAGGGGGAAAACCCTCCTCTGGCTGGAGTCATACCTAGCGCAAAGTAAGTTGGCTGAGGTTGTTGGAGGTCAATCATCTGAGCTCCAGTACATCACTGCAGGAATTCCTCAGGGTAGTGTCCTAGGCCCAACCATCTTCAGCTGCTTCATCAATGACCTTCCTTCAATAACAAGGTCAGAATTGGGGATGTTCGCTGATGATTGCATAATGTTCAGCACCATTCGCAACTCCTCAGATACTGAAGCAGTCCGTGTAGAAACGCAGCAAGACCTGGACAATATCCAGGCTTGGGCTGATAAGTGGCAAGTAACATTCCCGCCTCACAAGTGCCAGGCAATGAAACATCTCCAACAAGAGAGAATCTAACCATCTCCCCTTGAGATTCAATGGCATTGCCATCGCTGAATTCCCCACTATCAACGTCCTAGGGGCTACCAGAAACTGAACTGGAGTAACCAGATTAATGCCGTGGCTACAAGAGCAGGTCAGTGGCCAAGAGCCCTGCGGCGAGTAACTCACCTCCTGACTCCCCAAAGCCTGTCCACCATCTACAAGGCACAAGTCAGGAGTGTGATGGAATACTCTCGACTTGCCCGGATGGCTGCAGCTCCAACAATGCTCAAGAACCATCCAGGACAAAGCAGCCCGCTTGATTGGCACCCCATCTACAAACGTTCACTCCCTCCACCACTGACGCACAGTGGCAGCAGTGTTTACCATCTACAAGATGCACTGCAACAATGCACCAAGGGTCCGAGACAGCACCTTCCAACCCCGCGACGTCTACCACCTCGAAGGACAAGGGCAGCAAATCCAAGGGAACACCATCACCTGTAAGTTCCCCTCCAAGTCACAGACCATCCTGACTTGAAACTATATCGCTGTTCCTTCACTGTCGCTGGGTCAAAATCCTGGAACTCCCTTACTAACAGCACTGTGGGTGTACCTAACCCAAATGGACTGCAGCGGTTCAAGAAGGTAGCTCACCACCACCATCTCAAGGGCAATTAGGGATGGGAAATAAATTCTGGAATAGCCAGCGTCGCCCACGTCACATGAATGAATATTTTTAAAAATGAAAATAATAAAATTATAGAGTCTTCCATTCCTTCGTTGATGGAGGCTATATGAGAGAGGTGACCAGTAGCTCAGTCAAAGCGATAGGTTATATAAAGGGTACACAAAGAGAAAGAAGGAATAAAAGGCCAATGGATTTTGAGGAAGGAAATCCAAGACCAATCGGGTTAGGTAGAGAAGGCAACTGAAATCACTGTTGCGAATGTCTGGGTAACTGCAAGAAGCTTTGAGTCAAGGAATTTAAACACTTGCCTCAATCCCCCCATCACCAACCCGCGCGTCTCCAATTCATTTTACCTTTGAGTGTTTTTATTTTGGGTGGGGGGGGAATCTTGTGGAAGAGAATGTAAGAACAGATATCTGAAAATTCTCATTGAAGACGAGATTAGCTTCTTAAATCAAAGGTAGTTGTTTCCTTGGCTCATATTGCAGTGTGACGAAGAGAATTAGCAGGGATTTAATCAGTTTCAGAATTATGCACTTCAGCTTTGTGGCACCAAGTTGGAAGGTAGTTGAACATTTGATATATTTGTTTCTAAAAGATGAGCAATGCTAGCACGTATTTGCTGCTACATGAAGCCGGCGTTGATGAAGTGTGGCCGTCTTCAGTATTTCATAAGTTAGGTTTATACAGGGAACAGGTAAATATCGAGGTCACATATTTCTATATTGGTACCAGGCGACAGATAGCCAGATTTAGCACAATTCACCTCACATTTTGCCTTCGTGGTATTTGAACTCCAGGCTCTGACTATTTCGTCCACTTGCATAATCTGCTTCTCAGGTGAGGATTTCGAGTTTGATTCTTTAACTGCTGACCCATCCTGACGATAAGAAGAGTGAACTTCGTCTTGTGGCGTCGCGGAAAACGGGTGCTAGTGCATTACACATGCTCCACATTCATTGCCCTCAACAGATCACATGCGAGTCTGAGCGGGACAAAAAACGGTTTGTGAGCGCGATCACGCGCGTTACACTGCTGCATAAAATGGAATGACGTGTGGGAGGATCAGATATAATCAATATTCAGCATGACCAGTAGACCCCTTTCTGAAAGATATAAGTGAACCACTTCGATTGTATTAACATTTTTTCATGGTCATCTCTCTGCTGCTTTGTCACAATGATGTGGTGCGGTCGGGTAGCAGGTAATTTCTGGAACTGTACTGCTCTGTTAATGCAGATAAATCACCGTCACACCCGACCATCGAAACGATTCAATTTCAATGTAGTTGCAGAACTATTAATAAGAAGCTGATTCCGATCAGTATTGCCTGCTTTTGGTTGCATTGGCCGGGAGTGGAACACAGACTACTCGCCTCAGAACCACGTATTCTACTTCTGAAGCAACAACACAAATCATTTGCAAAAAAAAAAAGTATTGTAGATGCTGGAAATCTCCAGTAAAAGTGGAACTGATGGAAATCCTCAAGAGGACAGGGAACAGTTGTAGGGAGGGAAACAATGTTAATGTTTCAGGTTGGTGATGTTTCATCATTTCATCACAGTAATTGACCATCTGGTTCGGTAAAGGTCACCGATGACAATATCAATTGCAGCAGCAATTAATCATCTGATTCGGAGAGGAATTGGAAGAGGTGTTTATGCACCAATGTTGCTGCAGATCTCCACAAAGTACGAAAGCAGCAACATTTGCAGTCATAATGAATTAGAAAAAGAAAACTAATGGCTGCACTGCCTGTTACTCTATGAGGTAACTGCAACCAGGAGCCATCAAGTAGGAAGCGAACCCATGTTCATTACAAGTATTAGAAAGCAGATTTTCTCAGTTACCAGCATCACCAAGGCAAACATTAAAAGCGTTCAAGTCTGCCAATATGTTTCCTACTCTATTGTGTATAGCTCAATCTCCAAGCCTCCCAATCAAAATGAAGCTGAACTGGATGCATTCAGACTGGAGTAACAATTCTTCTATTCTCGCTGAGATCGACAGCTCATAGAATTTGGGCGATTTTTCACATACTGACTGAGTTAACTCAATAAAAATACCCTCCACATTCTCAAGATTCAGAAAGATGGGCTGTAAATGTTATACACATGAGCGACGTCCACATGTCAAATTACATTCAACAAATGTTGAGTAGACAGCTGGGGGAATTTCTACTGGAGCAAGTTTTTAAAAGAGTAAAAAAAAAGATTGTTTAATTTTAATAATTGAGAGGGAGAACGTAGTGGAAAGGCTCTCTATTCTTAGGATAGATACGATACCTCGTCCGAATGGACTGCATGCCAGGGTGCTAAAAGATGTGGGGGTCGAGATAGCATCAGAGCTCTGCGTAATCTTCTAATCCTCACAAGATATGGGGACCGTAGCAAACGATTGGGAAGTGGCAAATATGGTGCCTGTATTTATTTTTATTTATTTATTTATTTAGAGATACAGCACTGAAATAGGTTCTTCGGCCCACCGAGTCTGTGCCGACCAACAACCACCCATTTATACTAACCCTACATTAATCCCATATTCTCTACCACATCCCCACCATTCTCCTACCACCTACCAACACTAGGGGCAATTTACAATGGCCAATTTACCTATCAACCCGCAAGTCTTTTGGAGGTCGGAGGAAACCGGAGCACCCGGCGGAAACCCACGCAGACACAGGGAGAACTTGCAAACTGCACTTATACTAGAAAGGGTATAAAGACAAGCCCAGCAACGGCAGGCCAGTTAGCTTAACATCGGTTGTGGTTAAGGTTTTAGAAATAATAATCATGGAAAAAAATCAAAAGCATTTCGTTACGTTTCAGTTATTTAAGGAGAGCCAGTTTTGTGAAAGACAGATCATGCTTGAATAATCTAATTGCATTCTTTTGAAGATTTAACAGAGAAGATTGATTAAGAGAATGCGGTAGATGTTGTCTACATGCTATTTTTAAGAAGTGTTTAGGAAAGTACCACACAAAAGGCTGTGCAACAAAATTGAGGCTTATAGAATAAGAAGGTCAATGTCCAATCGCATTTTTTTAAATGGCATGGGACAGAAAACAATGCATCTTGGTAAATGGCTGTTTTTTTTCCAGGCTGGAAGGTGCTAGACAGTGCTGTTCCCGAAGGGACAATTCTAGATCCACTATTTTATAGCTATATCTATAAATGATTTGAATCTTGGATACAGAGCAGAATTTCAAAATTTGTCGCTGAAACCAAAATAGAAGGAGTTCCAAAGAGTAAGAATCATATGAAGCAACACAGATAGCTATCAGATCAGGCAGAGAAGTGACAGATGTAATTTAATACAAACGAGTGTGAAGTGATACATTTTGACAGAAGGGATACGTGAGGTAATATATACTTAATGGGTCTGTTCTAAAGAGTGTGCAGGAACAAAGGGAACTGCGGTGCATGTGAATCCATTATTGAATGTGGAAGGACATATTGAGCAAGTGGTTAACAATGCGTATGGTACCTTCGGCTTCATAAATAGGGGCATTGAGTAAAAAGCCGGGAAGTTGAGCTGGATGATATAAAGCTCTTGTTAGGTTCCCAACTAGAGTTTTGCATCCAGCTCTGGTCAGCACACTTTGGCAAGGATAGAGAGTCCTTGAGAGGTTGCAGAGAAGATTGAGCAGAATGGCTCCAGGGTTGGAGGATTTTTGTTACAACGTTAGTCTTGTAACGCTGCCGTTGATCTCCCTGCCGCAAAGGAGATTGTGGGGAGATTTGATAAATGTGTAGAAGATTATAACAAGCTCATATAAGTTAGACAAGGACAACCTGTTCCCACTAACTAACGGTAGAAGGAATAGGGGACACAGAGTAAAGATTATAGGCGCGCAATGTAGGAGGAACGTGAAAAATAAGTATTTTAATACGCAGTGGTTGGCCATGACATGAAGTTCGCTAACCACGAGGGTGGTGGAAGTGAAAACAATCAATATTTCAAAAGTGGCACAGTGGCACAGTGGTTAGCACCGCAGCCTCACACCTCCAGCAACCCTAGTACAATTCTGGGTACTCCCTGTGCCGAGTTTGCAAGTTCTCCCTGTGAACCGCGTGGGTTTTCGTTGGGTGCTCCGGTTTCCTCACATATTCAAAGACTTGCAGGTTGATAGGTAAATCTGCCATTATAAATTGCCCCTAGTATTGGTAGGGGAAGGTGGGGATGTGGAAGGAGTATGGGATTAGTGTAGAGTTAGTATAAATGGGTGGTTGATGGTTGGCACAGACTCGATGGGCCGACGGGCCTGTTTCTGTGCTGTATCTCTTTAAAAAAAGTAAATTATATGGGCAATGATGGTATCCAACCTTGCAGGGTTATGGAATTCGAGCAGGGGGTGGAACTGATTCGATTGCTCTGCAGACAGCCAGAGTGAGTGGCCTCCTTCTTTGTGTTGAATGACTCTATAAAGAACAATTGCTAAAAAAATAAAATTGCAACAAAAGGAATCATGCAATTTCCGGCGAGTCAGCCATTTTGTAGTTCAACAGATACCGCTGGGATTTGAACTTTAATTTCATTTCTAAACAGCACAAATATATTCAGCTATCACTACAAAATAGTGAGGAGCATTAACGCTTTGGAACTTCAGCAGACAGAACAGAGGACCTGGCCGCTAAACCTGCCACATGCCATGGTGACTGTACGATATTTATTTATTTAATTTATTTGGAGATACAGCACTGAAACAAGCCCGTCGGCCTACCGAATCTGCGCTGACCAACAACCACCCATTCATACTCACCCTACATTAATCCAATTTTCCCTACCACATCCCAACCATTCTCCTACCACCTACCTATACTTGTGGCAATTTACCAATCAACCTGCAAGTCTTTGGCTATGGGAGGAAACCGGAGCACCCGGCGAAAAACCACGTGGTCACAGGAAGATCTTGCAAACCCCACACAGGCAGTGCCTAGAACTAAACACAGGTCGCTGGAGCTATCAGGCTGAAGTGCTAACCACTGCGCCTATTGGTTAAGTACCTACTCCTAACCCCCACTTCCCACACAACGGCACAGGTGAGTCATCCCCTATAAGAGTCACAAATCAAGAAAAACCAACCGTCAGCAAAAATGGGAAAATACTCCTGACAATTGCGCTTTTTCCACCAACAAATAGTGAACAGATCAGTGGAACACATGGAAGTAGTGGTATCTACACTGGAACGTAACACATATGTATTTAGATCTCTGCTGCAGTCAAGAACTGGACCAGCAGGGAGGCATGAAGATAGTTAGCACACATCATTCCCAGCCAACAATATATTCCAGAGAGTCACAATTCTCCAGAAAAAGAAGAATCGACTAACATCCACTCTATACCTACACATCCATAAATTAAACCCGCACATCTGGGTCCTCCACAATCTTTTATACTGGAACAATCTATTGATGGGGATGTTATGCGGCTCCTTAATTATTTATAGACCTTTATCAAGCCAGCGAAAAGAAAACTACACTGTTGTAAAGTAAATAGATCAACGTCCTGGAACCAAGATATCATGATCCTATCTATGATTTTACCAACAATGGATGCCAGGTTGATAGGATCATAGTTCACTTGCTCTGAACTTTATGAAAAAGCTTTCAGTCTAAGTCAATTTACTGCAAGATCAATTGAACTCTTGAAGATTGACAAACTCTCCCATCGTTTTACTGACCATTGGATGCATGTCACTGCACCAGGAGTCCTATCAATTTTCACATTTCCTAATCTATCCAGGATTACATGCCTATCTCTTTTGTTATTAATAGTTTTGCTCCTAACAAGGGACCATTCATTGTTCATATAAACATAAATTATAAGGGTATGACTAATGCAGAATAATCTGTTAATAGCTCTGCTGCAACTGGAGAATCTGTTTGAATCTTCCCTACAGTATTACCTAACTGTTCAATACTGTCCTTAATGATATTCCGTCTTCTAAAATAGTTGTAAATTGTGTTATTATCACTGCAATAATTGCGCACAATCTTCCTTCAAGGTGTATCCTAGCTAATACACCTATCTGCACCTTCTCCTTTGTTATCTCTTGCCCCAAACCCACCTCACTTGTTTATAATCTGTGACTTTTCTAATATTTGTCAGTTCCGAAGAAGGGTCACTGACCCGAAACGTTAACTCTGCTTCTCTTTCCACAGATGCTGCCAGACCTGTTGAGTGACTCCAGCATTTCTTGTTTTTGTATCCTAGCTAATCTTGCAGCTGTTTCCTCAATTTCTTGTGGTTGTTTTCACTACTCTCCTGTGAGTTGAACCCCTTAAATGTGTCAAATCCCAGCCGTTTGAATTGAATTAGCATCTACAATATCTTTGTGAAACAGATTGTTCTAGTTTTGTTATCTGTTGTTCGTTTACCCATTGGAACATACGTGGCATCCTTCCGTTTGGGAATTAGTAGAATTTGAGCCCATCCTCTTCATCACCAGAATGCTTCTCAAGTAGTGCTGCACAATCATCTTTTTACAAGATCTTCAGCCATTTGAGGAAATTAATGACGTTTACAATCGAGGACCAGCATCATCAGCTTTTGGAGTGTATTTTTAGATGCCCAATATTCTCTGCATAAAGACAATGCATGGGAACACCACCAGCTGAAGCGGCCCCACCAGAGTACACATTATCCTGACTTGGAAATATATAGGCAATTGCTGAACTGGCATAGGTTCAAAATCCTGGAGATCCCTCCCAAACAGCACTGTGGGTGTACTGGCTGCAATGGTTCAAGAATGTAGCTCACACTAACTTCTCAATCCCCAATTGCCCTTGTTGCGAGTTCCCGGATTTTGTCCCAACGACAGTGAAGGCACGGCGATCAATTCCGAGCCCAGGCAGTGTGTGAATTGGAGAGGAACTTGCAGGTGCTGGTGCTCCCGTGCACTTGCTGCCCTCGTTCCTCTCGGTTGTAGACTTCGCTGGTTTCGGAGGTGCTTTTAAAGGATTCTTGGCGTGTTGCTTTAGTGCATCTTGTAGATGGTATACACTGTTGCCACGTTGGTGATGAATGGAGTGTATGTTTAAGGTGGCCGGTTACTTGCCAATCGAGCAGTTTGCTTTGCTTTAGATGGTTTCGAGCTTCTTGTGTGTTGTTGGAGCTGCAATCAGCCCAAGTAAATGGAGAGACTTCCACCACACTCTTGTCTTGTGCCTAGTAGATGGTGGCCAGGCTTTGTGGAGACAGGGACTAAATCAAGCCTCTGACTTTCTCTTCTGCTGCAGGAATGTATGGTGGTTGCACTAAAGTTTCTGATCAATGCTAATCACCAGACTGTTTATGGTGGGGCTGCAGCTATGGCAATGCCATTTAATGTCATTAGGAAATGTTCTTTACTTCAGGAGGGCTCGAATAAAAATGATTGCAGTTACGTTATATTTCTAGAAAGCTCTTGTGATCTGATGATTCCTCATTTAGAGAACTGCATTCAGCTGAAGGAACTGAACGTCAGGAAGTATGTTAGACTGGTGGAAATGCATCACAGTTCCACCGGAATAATAGCAGGCTGAAAGGCTTAAATTATGAGGACGTGCTGCCTAGATTTGCCTTGTATTCCCTTAAATATTGAAGATATAGATTTGATTGCATGGAGATTTTTAAGATGATTAACTTCATTGAAAGCGTCGATAGAGTGGAGAAGATTTCCTCCGGTGGGAGAGTTAATCAACAACGTGCGAAATTGCATTAAAATCGTTGTTGGCGACGTCAAAAAAGATTTCTTCGCAGTATTGGCATTGGAAATCTCGATCGAGAAGCAGCTAGTGAGGCTATGCATCAGTGGAAAATTTCGTTAGGTAATGCTTAAAACGCTTCGGAAATGAAGGTGGGTAGGTGGTTTTAAGAAACAGACCAGTCATACGTTCATTAAACGGCATAATCGTCTTGAGGGGACAATATTACACTTCTTTTTTTATGTTTCTATCTTCTTAATCCTAGACCAAGCAAGCTTTGACATCATTCCCAAGTCTTGACATGTTGCCTGCGAAGATCAGTTCCTACATCCACGCTTCATAAAGAAAAAACAACTAAATCTGCAGGGAACTGAAAGGATGTAACATTGTTATTTTTGGTCTGTTGCATCCAAGACGGGAGTAATGCATTGTTAATTCAATCCCACTACTCCACAGGTCATAGCATATTAGTAAACTTTCACATCTACCGGCAAGTAACCAAATTAAACACACCTTTTATCCCCTAGAATGAAATACACCAAACCAGGCTTCTTTAAACAGCAACTAAATTAAGTATTTACTGATTAACTGACGTTTAAACAATAATGAGATAAATATATATGTGAAAATAAATCTTTTAAAACTTTTTTTCTTCCTAACCCTCATGCACACACATACATATACAAAAAAAGGATATGGGTATAACTTGGGAAAGTGGTAATGTGCAAGACCCAGATATGGAACAGAAATAAATGGGCAGAAGCTACTGCCATGTCACCACAACTCAGCCACACTGACAGACAGATACATAAACCCCAGTCCAAACTTACTGTTAAATTATCACTGTGTCATCCCTACAATATTGCAGCCTTAGCTCCAAGTAAGATACCAGATGGTGCTGACACATGGCGCCTGTTTGAATTCAAATAATGTATCCCGAGGCATCAGTTCAAAATTCAGGCATATTTTGAGTTAAAAGGTAGCAGTATTAATTCCCAAAGCGTGTCCTTATATGTAAGTTAGAAACAAGTCCAAATCTATTACTGTGATCAGATTGAGATATCTGGAAATACAGTTAGCCCTGAAATACAAACTCAGATGCCAGTTTAAAACACACGCATCATGTCAAACTGAAAAGTACAATATTAATTCTGTTAGTATAGCCTGGATATAAACTGCAAACCACTCCTGAAACATCATACAGTATCTATGTTAAATACACTGCATTAATTCCATGAGAGCAGACTGGGTTCCACATAACATGCAAGCTCGCGCTCATAGTCATATTGAATGTCACAGTACTAATAAAAACTATAGAGCCTGAGAATTTCGACTCACAGAAGGAGGCCATTCTGACCATTGTTTCCGCGCCGGATGCAAAAGTGTTATGCAGTCTCATCCTAAATTTCATATTTTGGTCCTTAGTCATGGACGTTACAGCACTTCAATTGCATATCTAAGATTTGTTTTCTTGTAATAAGAGTCCTAGTGCCCTTTCAGGCAGTGAGCTCTAGACCACCCACTACCCTATGGATGAAAAAAAAATACTCCTCAGCTCTCCTCTAATCATTCTGCCGATTACTGTAATTCGTTTGCCCCTTTGACAGTGACCTCTCTGCTAAGTGAAATAGTTCTTTCCTATTTTTATGGCACGACCGCTCAGGGCAAAGCCCTCAATAAAAATATATGATTCTGATTGCGGTGGGAGCAATGCACTGTCAGTTATGTCCCGCTGTCCCACAGGTTGCATAACATATAACTTTAAGCTTTCCAAATCCAAGAAAGCAGCAGCCAAATTAAACATCCTAGTAACCCCTGAATGAGCCAAAACAAACCAGTGATTTTAGATATCAACCAATTAACAGTTTATTAGAAAAAAAAAACTAAATCTTAAACAGTACTACGATAAACCAATACATAACATTATAAATAGCTGTAAAGTCCTTGCAAATTTAAGCTTCCTGATGAACAGTCCTCTGATTCAAAGTCAACTCGCAATCTTCCAGTGTCCAATGAATCCGACAATAGGAATTCAGCAATTCAGTTCCACATTTGAAGCCTTCCTCTTTCCGGTGATGACCACAACAGATCAACAATTCACAACAACTTTCAAAAGAATCAGCCTGGCTTAACTTTTAGAATTTTGAAAGTTAAAAATAGACAGTTTAAATTCGCGTCTTTTAGTTCAAATTGACTGAGAGATCGTTCCTTCAAAACATGCTGGCCCAGGTGTTTTTGTCAGAACAGTCTGTCTCTTAACTATCTCTGCAAAGCCAGTTTTTTTCTTGTTTTTCAAACGTCTAATGCAACATCGTGTGTCCTGCTCTCACTCTCTGTATGGCTGCATCCAGGGCAACCAAGATTCACCTTCTGGCATCTTCAAACCCGACTGCTTTAAAGAAGTACTGATCTGTTACAGCCTTAAAGGTACACCGAATATTTCCTGAAAAAGAAAACAAATAAAAATGGAAAAAAAAACAGTATCATGACAGCTCCGCTCCGGGCAAAATTAAATGTCGTTCCAGAAATGTGTTTTCATGCAAAGTAAAAAAAAATGGAACACTAAAAATATTAACATGTTTTTCTACGCTACAGGTATACAAATTTTTTCAAAAGTTAGGACTACAGCAACAAGTCACAGCAGAACATTTTCGGCTTCAAATTTTCAAAGGTGGCCCCATCTAACCCATTTCAAATTTTCAAGCATAATCTTCCAGATGTATCATGTCGTCCATCATTTCAGTCAGGTGAACAGTATAGCGAGGGCCACTAACCACTACTAGGTTCACTATTCTCAGGGCAGTTTGTCGAGTACCCTTTAATCTGCGTGGCATCACTTGATACTAGAAAACGCCATCTGATGGAACAGACGCTGACTTTTTCTTATCCAAGTTTGTCAAATGAATTTGACAGTATCCCGCGAACACATGTTTTTCTTTAAGACACATTGTTGCCCATTCTGTACATACAGTCTTATGAATGATAATTTGGATAGGAGTCTGCCTTCTTGACCGCAGTTACATTTCTATAGTCTATGCAAGTTTAAGCTGACCCACCAGGTTTAGGTATCGGGACCACCTGCGAGTTCCAGCGGTCCTGACTACGTTCAACTCAGTTGCCCTTCTGCATGCATTATACCTCTGCGTCCACTTGGGCCTGTCTGTTTGGACCGAAGTGGCAAGGATGGTGGTTTAAAGGAACGGTTCCCCTATATGCACAGCATGTGTGGCTGAGATTGTACATCCTGGCTTATTCCTGCAAACTTTTTTAAACGTGATGAAAAGCCTAGTTAGAGCTTCACGTTCTTTTACCTCTATATCTAAAAACATATTGTCTGATTTTCCTAACCATTCGGCATTCGCTAATCTGATAGTTGGAAGTTCAATCTATGAATTGCCAAGGCCTGCTTCTGCCGCATCCTCACTATCCTTTTCCTTCTCAAAAGTCCCGATTACTTGACATACCTGCACTGGTTTATCCTCTTCCCTGTGGTACTAATCTTTTAGTATATTGATGTGACGCAACCGGTTCTGCTTCCAGAGATCAGGGGTGTTAATCAAGTCATCAACTGTTACCACTCTTTGGATCACTCGCCATGGGCCACTGAACCATGCTTTTAATGGGTCTCCTTGTAATGCTAACAACACTAATATTTCATCCACCGGTTGAAAAGCATGGGCATTTGCATTCTTGACTTCCCATTTTTTCATATTGGCTTGTGGTCCTTTGCGGTGTTTCTGAGCTACACCAGAAGCTTTTGTGAGCCTTTCCCGGAACACAGATACATAAGCTAGTATTGAATATTCATCATTTTTTCCATGAATCTCTATTTTATAAGTTTTAGAGGATATCTTACTTCATGTCAGTAAAACAATTCAAAGGACAGAAGCCTGTCGAATCATTCGGTGAGTCTCTGGTGGCAAGTAAAATAAAGTTTCGTCCTTTATCCCAGTCATGTGGATATTCGTGACAGTTTATTCCAATCATTGTTTTGAGAGTCACGTGAAATCTCTCTAAAGCTGCCTGTGCCGTGGGTAATATGTTAACATCCTGAAATATCCTAAACATGAAAGTAGAACCTTTATCTGATTGAAATTCACGTGGCAACCCATAACTATTAAACGGCTGGGTTAACCTTTCTACCACTACTCTTGCAGTAATTGTCCTCAAAAGGATGGCCTCTGGAAATCGAGCAGCCATTCCATGATAGCAAGTATGTATTGATGCCCCGCTTTTGTTTTTTGGCAGGGGTCCCACACAGTCTATTAATAGTCTGCTAAATCGTTCCTCAATCACTGGCTTGGGAACTAGTGCTGCTGGTTTCATGATAGATTGTGGTTTATACATCATTTGACAGGGATGGCATTTCCTACAAAAGTTTCGCGCATCGTTTGCAAGATCTGGGCAGTAATAATGCTGCCTTATGCGTGATTTAATGTTCCAAATTCCCTATGTCCTGCAAAAGGAATGTCACATGCTACCCTTAATAACCCTTGGCGATATTAAGGTGGTACCACTGTCTGCTCCACAACTGTGCTGTCTTCATCGAAAGGTCTATGGGGCGGTCGCCATTTTCTCCTCAAAACCCTGTTTTCCATCTAATAGACTAATTTCAACTTAGCATCTGCCAGAGCCATCTGTGCCATTCGGTCATATCTCTGGATCAGCTTGCTGTGCTGCAATGATAGATGCTCTGTTAAACATTTCATTTGGATTATCTAAATACCCAAATAAGGTTTCAGATACTTGGCTATCTTTTTGTGGTGCCCCTTTCACCTTCAACAATGGATCCTGTTTAGCCATTGCATGGGAAACTGCAGACACAGAAAATATTCCCAGAACTTGCTGCTTTAATCACTTTGTTTCCTTAATTTCCCTTAGTTCCACTGTAATTATAGGGAAACCTGATACTTTGGATCCAGCCAAACCATTTCCTTGGAGCAAATCAATTCCCTCTACTGGAAAGCTGTGGACAACCCCAACAGTTACTATCCCAGATAATAAGTCACTCTCTCGGCGTCCTTTATGCAAAGATATAGGTATATACTCAGTATCCTCAGTACCTTGCTCTATGGCAGTGAGACCTGGACAACGTATGTCAGCCAAGAGCGACGTCTCAATTCATTCCATCTTCGCTCCCTCCGGAGAATCCTTGTCATCAGGTGGCAGGACCGTATCTCCAATACTGAAGTCCTCGAGGCGGCCAACATCCCCAGCCAGAGGCACCTGAGATGGCTTGGCCTTGTGAGCCACTTGGAAGATGGCAGGATCCCCAAGGACACATTGTACAGCGACCTCGTCACTGGTATCAGACCCAACGGACGCCTTGTCTCCGCTTTAAAGACGTCTGCTAATGCAACATGCCGTCCTGTGACATTGATCATAAGTCGTGGGAGTCAGTTGCCAGCGATCGCCAGAGCTGGCGGGTAACCATAAAGGTGGGGCTAAAGTGTGGCGAGTCGAAGAGACTGAGAAGTTGCCAGGAAAAAAAAGACAGAAGTGCAAGGAGAGAGCCAACTGCGGAACAGCCCTGTCAACCAATTTTATCTGCAGCACCTGTGGAAGAGTCTGCCACTCCAGAATTGGCCTTTATAGCCACTCCAGGCGCTGCTTCGCACACCACTGACAATCTCCAGGCGCTTACCCATTGTCTATAGAGACAAGGAGGCCAAAGCAGAAGAAGAAGAAGGGTATATACTCCCCTACAGTTCCATTAACAACAAATTTAGCACTCAAGGCGTTCTCTTGTGGAACCTTCTATCTTTCTCCAGCAAGAGTGTTTAGATTGCTCTTGTATCCGGGAGTATGACAGCGTTTCCTGCATCAGTTACAGGATATGGAGTTACTCACACTTTGACAAAAATTCATTGTAACTCTCGGGTCTTTTATTCTAAACCTCCACACTCTGTTTAGTTTTACAATCTGCATTTACAACCGTCGTTAAAGCTACAGCCTGGTCTGTTATAATTCAGTCATAGTTGTTTTTTCCTCTGCATTAGTTTTGTGCACCCCAACAAGTCATCTGGGTTTACCTCACAGTTTCCAGCACTCTGAACACAGATGACCCGTTTTGTGTCAATTATAACACTTTGGCTGCGAACCTCACTTCTACCCTCAGCACCTTCCTTTTTGGCGTGAGGAGACAATTCTGTGGAATTCCCAGCTGTTCCTTCTTGTCCCTGACTGGGTGGGTCTGTTATTCTTGCATCTCCACAATGCCCTGCCTTAGAGTGGTGGAGGCAGGTTCGATTGAGCCAATCAAGATTGTTTTGTGAAAAGGAAGAAGGTGCAGTGTTATGGGGAGAAGTTGGAGCACAGGCACTAGGTTAGTTGGTCGTTTGTGGTGCCAGCAAAGACACGATGGGTAGAATGACCTCCTTCTGTGCTGCAAAAATTCCGTGATTCTGTGACAATCTGCTTAACTGACATGCACCTGATTCTTTGAACATGCAGCACTAACTGGGGAATGTCCAGCACCGGGGTGCAGGTGGCTCCATAACTCAGGGTTAGAGCTGGTCTTGTAAATGAAAGTCTGTGAGTTCAAACAACCACTGAGACTTGAAAACATTTTGTTCAGGTTTTAAGTTCACCTTCAAAAAGCAAATCATTCCCTTTTATATTCTAAATAGTTCCAAGTCCAACCCGGGAGAAAGAGGCTCTCTGCCTCTCAATTTTTCCATCTGTCACCATCTGCTCTCTCTCTCTCTCACCTGCCCCCTTTCTCTGTAACCAGAGGATGGAGATTGAATATAGAAACATACAAACATTTTTGCATAGTAGGGGGAAATTCAGCCCATCATGTCCGTGCTGGATGAAACATTTTATTTATTCTCAACTTCCAGCTCTTGGCAACAATTGGCCAAAGAGACAGTGAGAAAGGAGCTGAGTGTTTTTCTTTAACACTGGGGTGGCACAGTGGCGCAGTGGTTAGCACCGTATCTTCATCGCTCCAGAAATCCGGGTTCGATTCTGGGTGCTGCCTGTGCTGATTTTGCAAGTTCTCCCTGTGATCGCGTTGGTTTTCGCCGATGGAAATTGCCCCAAGTATCGGTCGGTGGTACGGGAATTGTGGGGATGTGGCATTAATGTGGGATGAGGACAAATGGGTGATTGATGGTCGGCACACACTCGGTGGGCCGAAGGGCCAGTTTCAGTGCTGTATCTCTGAATAAATAAATAAATAAACACTGTGAGTTCTTGTGATCTGGAATGTGCTGCCTGAATAGCTGGTGGAAGCAGATTCAATGGAATTACACAAAAACAGGCCATTCGGCCTAGCTGGTCCGTGCTGGTGTTAATGCCCCATACGAACCCCACCTCATCAACATATCTGTCTATTCCCTTCCCCTTCTTTTGTTTGTCCAGTATTGGTACTATTCACCTCAACCACTCCCTGCGTTAGTGAGTTACACATTCTCAGCAATCTCTTGGGAAAGAACCTTCCCCTGCTGATTCGGACAGCAAGTTTCTAAAGGGAAGTGGGTAAATAGTGAAACGGAAACATTTGCAGGTCTGTGGGGAAAGAGTAAGGGGGCTAATGGGAGAAATTTGATAGGTCTTCCAAATGGCAGGGCAGAATGGATGGACTGAATGGCCTCCTTTTGTAATGTATAATTCTTGGATTGCTTGGTGATGAAGGATTGTGAAGGCGTGTTTGGACTGCACCTTCTTCTTAAAAACATTAAGCATTAAGATAGGATTTTGCAGGGCAGGTGGTTTCATAACTTGCAGGATAGAGCACTGGACTTCGAAAGCAGAGGTCAAAAATTCACATTTCACTGGAACCTGATTTCAGTTGTTTATCAAAGATCCATATTTATTGATCACCCTTAATCCCTGTGTTGAATAAAAATCTATCAAACTCGTGCAGTTTGGACATTTTTAGCCTCACTAGCCCGCCTAATGGCACAGGAAGAAGTAGATTACAAGGTTAAATGTGGCTGTGAAACAATGGCGTGAGAGGCAGGGGCTTCACTTTCTGAGCCATTGGCTCCAGTAATGAGGAAAGAGGAAGCTGTTCCACTGGGACGGCCTCCACTTAAACCGACCTATGACCAGTACCCTGGTGAATGGAATAATTGGTACACTGTGTGAAAATCCTGTAACTCCCTCCCTAACATCACTGTGAATGTATCTATCCTGCGTGGACTGCAGCGGTTCAGGAAGGCAGCTCACCCCCATTTTCTCATTGGCAATTAGAGATGGGCAATAATTGCTAGGCCTTGCTAGCGATGTCGACACAACCGCAGAACAGATGATTCAAAAAGAAAAATCCCTATTCCACTGTCAGGAAAAAAAACACACGGTCAGCAAAAAAGAAAGCTGCAATATGAGCTCATGGGGTTTCCTGTGCATGAAACTGGCTTGCTCTCCATGTAACGCACCTTGTTCAAGTTCTTTAGAATATCTGAACAGCACCTCTGCTGCAACAAGCCGCACCCCACCCGCCACCCATCCCCCCCAAACCCGCCCAGTTAGTCCCGTGCCAATAACGAAGCTATTTGACTGGAATGGCATCCCACAGTTCTCAATTAAAGAATTCTGAAACGTTTAGTTATTATTTCTTTCTTTCGAATGCTGGGCAGGTTGTGGGGCAGAGAGAGGAGCTGAGAGGGGTGTTCGTTGAGGAATTATACCAGCCGGGGCTCCTTTCACTGCCTGCGATTGAGTTGGGGGGGAGCTGAGGTGGGGGTAAATATTCCCCAGCTGTTACAGCAGTGCCAGAGGAGTCCGGGGGTCGAACGATATGTCGTACACGGACCCTTTCTCTCCGACAAGTGGGATGGTGAGCGGATATGGTGGACAAGACAATCATATTTGAAAGGATAGCTCTGATCCCAGTTCCTGGTTCTTTGTGAGCGGTGATAATCAGCAGAAGTAATTTGTCCAGCAGCATCAGGGTTGCTTGGAACGTTATCCTTGTTTTAACCCTCATAAAGCGGGCTGAAAATATCAGGGTGCCCCGTTCCCGAAGATATGAAGCAACTTCTGAGCACCGAGGATGTGAACTAGCATCTGGACCCAGATGTGCGAACTGGTTTCTGGAATACAAGGATGTAAACTACTGTTGGTCGCTGAGGATGTGACACTGTGCCTTGGCTCCGAGGATGTGATCAAGATTTATGGGTCACGAGATTGTGAAGCAGTGTCTGAGCCCCGAAGATCGACGCCAATGTCTAGGCCCCGAGGATGTCACACAGTGTCTGAGGCTGGAGGGTGTCAGCAAGTTTCTTGTTCAGTTTCAGTGACCCTTCGTCAAATGACTGAGAAACTGGGAGTTTGCACTGTGCGAATCGAGACTTTTTCATTCCATTTATGAACACTGGGTCTTTAAAGGGACCACTGAAGTAGTGAAGGAAATTGCTCCTCTCTCCGCTGACCCTCCCTGGTGCCCTTTCCCTTTCCCTGCAATTTCCATCAAAGGATCTGTATCGGCTCCAAGAGCGCAAGCGATCTGCCTGTGGAGGCACAACAGGCCGCAGTGGCTCAGCTCCACTGTTAAACTGTGCTCTGAGGCCAAGTTCCAGATGAGCCTCGGAGTGAGGGGCTGCAAAACTGTAACACATCCAATTATGTGGACTTTGCTGCTTTGAGCAAACAGAGTAAGACAGCAATGTAACAAACACCCAAATGCAGCCCACCACCCCGCCCCCATTCAGGTTTGCCGAACGGGCGGCACAGTGGTGCAGTGGTTAGCACCGCAGCCTCACAGCTCCAGGGACCCGGGTTCGATTCCGGGTACTGCCTGTGTGGAGTTTGCAAGTTCTCCCTGTGTCTGCGTGGGTTTTCTCCGGGTGCTCCGGTTTCCTCCCACAAGCCAAAAGACTTGCAGGTTGACAGGTAAATTGGCCATTTTAAATTGTCACCAGTACAGGTAGGTGGTGGGGATGTTTGGTGGGCGTGTGGGATTAGTGTAGGATTAGTATAAATGGGTGTTTGATGTTCGGCACAGACTCGGTGGGCCGAAGGGCCTGTTTCAGTGCTGTATCTCTAATCTAATCTAATCTAATAATAGGACTCGATGCAAGATTCTTTCACGTGTTGGAAAAATGTAAAACGCAGCTATCCTGCAATACAGTAACGATGAGGGTGAAATTCAAAACAATGCGTACCGCGGTCAATAGATGCGCAGTACCATTATTTTAAACTGTCAGCCACCTCGTAAAAGGCATTTCCTCGTGGTAGCATGGCCGAGTGGTCAAAGGCGCTGGATTTAGGTTCCCTTTCACAAAATAATGTTGAATGTGCCTGATTTCCTTCATTTATTCTAGGTGCCCTGCGAGAACGTCTTTAATAATAGCTTCCACCATTTGCCCCAACACAGATGTTCAGCTATCTGGCCAGGATTTTCCTGCTTTCTGTCTCCCTCCCTTTTTGACTTCAGGAGTGACATTCGCTATTTTCCAGTCTAATGGAAACTTCCCCGAATTCAGGGAACTTTGGAAAATGAATAACAATACATCAACCATCTCACTGGCCACTTATTTTAAGACCCGAGGATGAAGTCTAGCAGAACCCGGAGCGTGTCAGCCCGTAGCTCCAACAATTTGTTCAGTACCACTTCCCTGGTGATTGTAATTTGATGATTTGGTGTTTCCTCCCTCCCTCCTTTCCATTTTCTGACTGACAGCTAATTCGGGAATGGTACTTGTATCATCCAGAGTTAAGAAGGATGCAAAATGCTTGTTTAATTCATTTGCCATTTGCTTATTATCTATTATGAATTCCCCAGACCCACTTTCTATAGAAGCAACGTTCACTTGGTTAACGTTTTCATTTTCTTTTTTATGAAGTATCTATCGAAACTCTTGAAATATTTCGTTATATTTCTAGCTAGATTTCTCTTGTACTCGATTCTTTGTCCTTCCTTATCAATCTTTTAGTCATTGTTTGCTTTTTTATGTTCTGTCCAACCTGTTGACCGACCACCCATCTTTGCATAAATATATGCTTTTTTTCTGCATAAGTTTTATACTATCTTTACCTTTTTAGGTGAACCACGGATGGCGGGCCCTCCTCTTGGAAATTTTCGTTCTCGTTGGCATGTAACTATTATGTCTATTCTGGTATATTCACTGAAACGTCTGCCACTTCATCTCTATTGACCTATCCCTTAACCGAATTTGCCAGTTCACTTCTGCGAGCTCTGCATGCATGCAATCACATTGTCCTTATTTAAGTTTAAAATACTAGTCTTGGAGCAGCTCTTCTCTCCCTCAAACTGAATAAAATTAAATCATATCATAATCGCTGATACCTCGGGGCGCCTTAACTATGAGGTCATGAATTCATCCTATCTTGTTGCAAACTACAAGGTCCAGTATAGTTTGCTCTCTGGTTGGTTCCAGAATGTACTGTTCCAAGAAATTATCCGGAAAATATTCTATGTGCTCCTCATCTGGGCTACCTCTGCCCATCTTATTTTTACAGTCTATATGGAGGTTAAAACCCCCATGATTATGGTCGTATCTTTCTGACAAGCTTCCACTATTTCCTCCTTAATACCCTGTCCAACTGTGTGGTTAATGTTAGGTAGTCTGTACGACGCACCCACAAGTGACATCTTGCCTTTATAAAGTCTCAACTCTGCCCAAACTGTTTCTAAAGCATTGTTTCCTGAACTTAGCTAATTCATCTCTATTGCACGAATACCATCATTAATTAACAGAGCACCCCTCCACCTTTTGCTAGCTTCCTGTCCTTCCTAAATGCTATGGACCCTTCAATATTCAGGTCCTCCCAATCTGTGGCACCTTGAAGCTGTGTATCAACTGTGGTGAACAAAAGAAGTTAAGGATTTCATTAGATCAGAGGAAGTGGCTTATTAGGTCGCCAGAAAAAGTGGTAAGCCGAGGGTTGGGAGCAATTTGGAGACCAAAGGAGGACCAAGAAACTGATAAAGAAAGGGACAAGAGATTATGAATGTAAGCTAGCTAGAGACATAGAGCCGGACTGTAAAAGCTTCTTTAGGAATGTGAGAAGGAAACTATTAGCCAGGATGAATGTGGGTCAATTGCAGGTGGATTCAGGAGTGCTTGTGGTGCAGAATGCGGACATGGCAGAGAGACTAAGCAATTACAGCAAAATACTGCGGATGCTGGAAATCTGAAACAAAAACAAGAAATGCTGGATTCACTCAGCAGGTCTGGCAGCATCTGTGGAAAGAGAAGCAGAGTTAACGTTTCGGGTCAGTGACCCTTCTTCAGAACTGACAAATATTAGAAAAGTCACAGATTATAAACAAGTGAGGTGGGGGTTGGGCAAGAGATAACAAAGGAGAAGGTGCAGATTGGACCAGGCCACATAGCTGACCAAAAGGTCACGGAGCAAAGGCAAACAATATGTTAATGGTGTGTTGAAAGACAAAGCATTAGTACAGATTAGGTGTGAATATACTGAATATTGAGCAGCAGCAACTGCAAACCTGAAGAAAAACAACCTGAAAAAAACAGTGGGTAAGCAAACTGAACAAACTAAGATGAAATGAAATAAATGCAAAAAAAGATTGTAAAAAATATAAAAAGGAATGTAAAAAAAAGGGAAGAAAAAATAACTAAAAATGACTAAAAATGAAAGTAAAGTGGAGGGCTGTCATGCTCTGAAATTATTGAACTCAATGTTCAGTCCGGCAGGCTGTAGTGTGCCGAATCGGTCGATGAGATGCTGTTCCTCGAGCTTGCGTTGATGTTCACTGGAACACTGCAGCAATCCCAGGACAGAGATGTGAGCATGAGAGCAGGGGGGAGTGTTGAAATGGCAAGCAACCGGAAGCTCAGGGTCCTGCTTGCGGACTGAGCGGAGATGTTCCGCAAAGCGGTCACCCAGTCTGCGCTTGGTCTCCCCAATGCAGATGTAGACGGGATTTTCGTTTGTCTCTTTTACCTTGTTCACCTTCATTGCTTTCTATTTCCCTCCTGGTGTTTGATAAGGTATTTACCAAAACTCGTTTTCACAGCCACATCTCCTTCCTCAGTGACTGTCTCCGGCTCCGACTGATTCCACGTGGATTCCAACAGCAGTTTCATCCATCATGCTTTGAAACCACCCAGGATCACAGGTATCTCCGAGAAATGCAGCGTTCCTCCGACTGCTGCTCTCGCCGCATCCTGAGATCCACACTCAGTGCTATGCGCCGCCATATGCACACACTGGACCTCTCTCTCCAGCAGCACCGTCTCACCTTATCTCAAATCTGTTCTACTCCGCAGTTTCATCTCATCTTACGTCTCATCCGACGCATTAACAAAAAACTTTTTTTCTTCCTTTCAGGTGTTAAGGAACGCAAGCTCCAGCAGCTGAAGGGGACTAATGCCCCTCCAGATCCTCCTTCTGCTTCACTTCCCTCTGACCCCTACCCTTCTGATCTGACTGACCCCTTGCCGTGTATTCACTATACCCTTTGACCTCCCCCTCTCTGATGCTGAGCGTTCTGTACTCAGCAAAGGTCTCAGTTTTATCCCCTTACGCCCCCACCTCAATGAATTTCGCGCTCGGCATGACGTTGAGCTCTTCTTCCGTCGCCTCCGCCTCCGGGCTCACTTCTTCGACCAGGAGTCCTCCCCCCGACCAGCAGACCCATTCACCCGTCTCCAGCATTCTCCCTCTACCTGGACCACTCCCCCTGGCCTCTTGCCCGCTCTTGATCTCTTCATTGAAAACTGTCGGCAAGACATTGGTCCTCTCAATTTCTCTGCCCCCCTCACTCACTCTAACCTGTCCCCCTCTGAACTTGAGGCACTCCGTTCTCTCAGGTCTAACCCCGACATGGTCATCAAACCTGCATACAAGGGTGGTGCTGTTGTTGTATGGAGTACCGACCTCTACCTTGCAGAAGCTCAACGCCAACTCACAGACACCTCTTCCTACCTCCCTCTGGACCATGACCCCACCACCGAACATCAAGCCACCGTCCAAAGGACCGTCACTGACCTCATCTCCTCTGGAGATCTTCCCTCTACAGCTTCCAACCTCATAGTGCCACAACCCCGGACAGAACCCTTCTACCTCCTTCCCAAAATCCACAAACGGGACTGTCCCGGCAGACCCATTGTGTCAGCCTGCTCCTGCCCCACTGAACTTATTTCTTCCTATCTAGACTCTATATTTTCTCCGCTGGTCCAGTCTCTTCCCACCTACATCCGTGACTCTTCTGACGCCCTACGTCATTTTGACAATTTCCAGTTTCCTGGTCCCAACCGCCTCCTCTTCACTATGGACGTCCAATCGCTCTACACCTCCATCCCCCACCAGGATGGTTTGAGGGCTCTCCGCTTCTTCCTGGAACAGAGGCCCAACCAGTCCCCATCCACCAACACCCTCCTCCGCCTGGCTGAACTTGTTCTCACATTGAACAACTTCTCCTTCAACTCCATGCATTTCCTTCAAGTAAAAGGTGTCGCTATGGGTACCCGCATGGGTCCTAGTTATGCCTGTCTTTTTGTGGGATATGTCGAACATTCTTTGTTCCAGTCCTACTCATGCCCCCTCCCCCAACTCTTTTTCCGGTACATTGATGACTGTATCGGTGCCGTTTCCTGCTCCCGCCCCGGACTAGAAAACTTTATCAACTTTGCTTCCAATTTCCACCCTTCTCTCACCTTTACATGGTCCATCTCTGACACTTCCCTTCCCTTCCTCGACTTCTCTGTCTCCATCTCTGGGGATAGGTTGTCTACCAATATCCATTATAAGCCCACTGACTCCCACAGCTACCTCGACTACACTTCTTCACACGTTACCTCCTGTAAGGACTCCATTCCATTCTCCCAGTTTCTCCGTCTCCGACGCATCTGCTCTGATGATGCTACCTTCCATGACGGTGCTTCTGATATAACCTCCTTTATCCTCAAACGAGGATTTCCCCCCACTGTGTTTGACAGGGCCCTCAACCGTGTCCGACCCATTCCCCGCACCTCTACCCTCACCCCTTCCCCTCCCTCCCAGAACCGTGACAGAGTTCCCCTTGTCCTCACTTTTCATCCCACCAGCCTCCATATCCAAAGGATCATCCTCCGCCATTTTCGCCACCTCCAGCGTGATGCCACTACCAGTCGCATCTTCCCCTCCCTTCCCCTGTCAGCATTCCGAAGGGATCGTTCCCTCCGTGACACCCTGGTCCACTCCTCCATTACCCCCACCACCTCGTCCCCGTCCCAGGGCTCCTTCCCTTGCAATCGCAGGAGGTGTAATACCTGCCCATTTACCTCCTCTCTCCTCACTATCCCAGGCCCCAAACACTCCTTTCAGGTGAAGCAGCGATTTACTTGTACTTCTTTCAATGTAGTATACTGTATTCGCTGCTCACAGTGTGGTCTCCTCTACATTGGGGAGACCAAGCGCAGACTGGGTGACCGCTTTGCGGAACATCTCCACTCAGTCCGCAAGCAGGACCCTGAGATTCCGGTTGCTTGCCATTTCAACACTCCCCCCTGCTCTCATGCTCACATCTCTGTCCTGGGATTGCTGCAGTGTTCCAGTGAACATCAACGCAAGCTCGAGGAACAGCATCTCATCGACCGATTAGGCACACTACAGGCTGCCGGACTGAACATTGAGTTCAATAATTTCAGAGCATGACAGCCCTCCACTTTACTTTCATTTTTAGTCATTTTTAGTTATTTTTTCTTCCTTTTTTTACATTCCTTTTTACATTTTTTACAATCTTTTTTTGCATTTATTTCATTTCATCTTAGTTTGTTCAGTTTGCTTACCCACTGTTTATTTCAGGTTGTTTTTCTTCAGGTTTGCAGTTGCTGCTGTTCAATATTCAGTATATTCACACCTAATCTGTACTAATGCTTTGTCTTTCAACACACCATTAACATATTGTTTGCCTTTGCTCCGTGACCTTTTGGTCAGCTATGTGGCCTGGTCCAATCTGCACCTTCTCCTTTGTTATGTCTTGCCCAACCCCCACCTCACTTGTTTATAATCTGTGACTTTTCTAATATTTGTCAGTTCCGAAGAAGGGTCACTGACCCGAAACGTTAACTCTGCTTCTCTTTCCACAGCTGCTGCCAGACCTGCTGAGTGAATCCAGCATTTCTTGTTTTTGTTTGTGACTAAGCAATTACGTTGTGTCCATCTTCACCGAGGAAGAAGCAGAAAATCTCCCAGAAATGCAAGGAAACAAAGGGATTTGTAAAAATGAGGAACTGAAAGAAATTAGTACCAATAAAGAGTTAGTACTCGAAAGATTAATTGGATTGAAAGTTGATAAATCCCCTGGAACGGATAAGCTGCACCCCAGTTTATTGAAGGAGGTGGCTATAGAGATAGTGGATGCATTGGTTGCGATCTTTCAAAATTCTTTAGATTCTGGAAGGGTTATTGATGACTGGAAAATAGAAAACTTAATCCCACTATTTACGAAGGGAACGAGGGTGAAAATGGAGAACTACAGACCAGTTTGGTTTATCGCAGGGAAAATGTTTGAATATGTTATAGAGGATGAGGTAACTGGACACTTGGACAATAATAATATGATTGGGCAGGGCCAACATGGATTTGTAAAGGAAAATCATTTTTGATAAACATGTTGGAGTATTTTGAGGATATTTCTTGTAGCATAGATAAAGAAGAACCAGCGCATGTGGTGTATTTGGATTTACAGAAGGCTTTTGGTGTGGTGCCACACAGGAGGCTCGTAAACAAAATTAGAACACAGGGGATTGGGGGTAATGGATTGAGAATTGGCTAACAGGCAGAAAGCAGAAAGTAGGAATAAATGGATCATTCTCAGGAAGTCAGGCTGTTACTAGTGGGATACCGCAAGGATCAGTGCTTTTGCCACAGTTGTTTACAATCTATATAAGTGACTTGACTATGGGGACCAATTGTAATATTTCCAAATTTGAAGAAGACACAAAATAATGAGGGGATATCGACGGGCCAAGTAAATGGGCAAGGACATGGTTGAATGGTAGATGGAATATAATGTGAATAAATGTGAAATGACCCACTTTAGTTAAAACAAAAACAGAAAGGCAGAGTATTTCTTAAATGGTGAGTGTTTGGGAAGTGTTTCTGTCCAAATAGACTTGGATTTCCTTGTTCAGGAGTCATTAAAACTAGTATGCAGGTGCAGCAAGCAATTAAGAAGCATGTGGTATGTTGGTCTTCATTGCAAGGGGCTTTGACTGCAAGAGTAAAGATGTATTGCTTTAATTGTATGAATCCTTGGTGAGACCGAACCTGGAGTATTGTGTGCAGTTTTGGTCGCCTTTTCTAAGGAATGATATACTTGCCATAGAGGGAGTGCAACGGAGGTTCACCAGAGTAATCCCAGGGATGGTGGTATTGTCTTCTAAGGATAGATTGCAGAAACCTGTCCTGCGTGCTCTGGAGCTGCGAAGAATGAGAGATGCTCTCATTGAAACTTATACAATTCTTACAGGGCATGACTGGGTCGGTGCGGATAGGATGTTTCCTCTGGCTGGTGAGCCGAGAACAGTCTCAGAGTAAGGGGAAGGCCATTTAAGACTGGGTAAGGAGAAACCTCTTTACTCAGAGGGTGGCGAATCTGTGAAATTCTCTAACCCAGGGGATTGCTAAGCACAAACAGTGATTATGTTCAAGACAGAAGTCGATAGATTTCTGGACCACAGCAACATCAACAGTGGCGTAGCGGCGAGCACCACAGCTTCACAGCTCCAGCAACCTGGGTCCGGTTCTGGATACTGCCTGTTTGGAGTTTGCAAGTTCTCCCTGTGAATGCGTGGGTTTCCTCCGGGTGCTCTGATTTCCTCCCACATGCCAAGGGCATGCAGGTTGATAGGTAACTTGGCCATTGAAAAAGTTTCTCCGAGTGTAAGTAGGTGGTAGGAAAATTGAGGGAAGGTGGGGATGTGAGAGGGGAAAAATGAGATTAATGTCGGACCAGTAAAAATTAGTGCTTGATGGTCGTGTGAACTCGTTGGGCCGAAGGGCCTGTTTCGGTGCTGTATCTTTCTACGACTCTTGCTATCAAGTGGTTTGGAGATCGTGGGGGAAAATTACGTAGATTTGGATGAACAGCCATAATTCGTTTGAATGGCTAAGTAATCTCGACGGGCCGAATGGCCCATCCCTGCCCCTATTTCCTATTACCGTATGCATCCATGTCTCTGTAATGGCTATCAGATCGTACTTATACAATTATTTCTATTTGCACTCTCAGTTCATCTGTTTTGTTCCGAATGCTAAGTGCATTCAGTTACAGAGCGTTTAATTTTATCTTTTTTTATTATTTTTGTTACCTCTAGCCTTATCTGTTGATTTAATCTAAGATTTATATGCTCTGTCCCTTTATGTCACAGTCTGTTTATTATTTCCCATCCCAATAATTTTCTCTCTTGCCTTGTCTCTACTCCTTGATTTACCATATCTTCCTAAGTTCAATCCCTTGCCACCGTTATTTAGTTTGAAACCCTCTCTATTTCCCTTGTTGTGCTGCTCGCTGGAACACTGACACCAGCACCGTTCATGTGTAGACCATCACAACGGTACAGCCATCACTTTCCCAGGACTGGGGCCATTGCCCCACGAACCGGAACCACTTCTACGACACCAGTCTTTGAGCCATATATTGATTTCTCTAATCTTATTTGCCCTATGCCAATTTGTACTTGGCTCAGTTAATAATCCAGAGATTATTACCTTTGAGGTTCTGCTTCTTAATTTGGTGCCTAGCTCTTCGTACTGACTTGTCCTGGCTGTGTCGTTGGTGCCTACATGGACCACGGTGACTGGATCCTTCCCTTCCCATTGTACATTCCTCTCCAGCCCTGAGCAGATGCTGCCTGACCTGCTGAGTATTTCCAGCATTGTTTGTTTTTATTTCCACATTCCAGCATCTGCGGTATTTTGCTGTTCTTTAACAAGTATTGCTGTGGTCTGTGTATGACGACCACAGCAAATTTTCTGGAGTTGCGACCATTTAATGTTTAATACTTTGCGGTGTAGTCGCAGCAACGCCAATTCAAATCGGAAACTAGGCACACATTGTTTTCTGTTTAATTCCCTCTGCCATTCTGCGAATAGAATGCAACAGGAAACCAATCTTTACCACATGAAAATATCTTTGATCTTGATAGTGAAATTCGACTGTTCTCCTTTTGCATCCTCTCACTTACACATGCCTGTGCTTCATGTTCCAATATTCAAACCCACCTCTTCTCTCAGCTTATTCTTTCGTCCAGTATTAATACTGAATGTTTCTATTTCATTGACACTTTACTGCAGCCTATCCAACTCTTTCCATTCATTTTCATAATGTTACACCATTAAGATTGTTCTGTTTCGATCGCTGTTGCTGGGAGACATGTTCTATTCTCATCAATTTATATTTGCACCTTGAACTCAGTCCATACATTTAACTCTGAGTGATTCCACAATAGGCAAGCTCTACGAAAGCAGCGCTGGCCTTCGGAAGGACAATGGGCGCATTGTTCACAAAATGTCCTTGGAGAAACTTCTGATGCAGGGGTTGCTGACAGAAAATCTCGTGTTTTTTTTTTACTGTGTAGCAGGCAGTTGACATTTGTCTTTATGGAACCGTTGTAGATGAGGTGCAGTGCTACATAGCTGCCAATGAGAGTTTAAGCGTGTCGTTTGGCATGCTGGAGCACTTCCTTGATAGTTTCTCCACGCTTTCTAAAATTTATGATTGCCTCCCAGAAGAGCTGCGATTGTAAGATGTGATCTACATGAAGTATCGATGAAAGTATAAAGTGAGAAACCGGTAAAGTGAGTATGTGCTGACTAAAATTAGTCTTTCTTGAGAATCTTTTTTAATCTCTGGGTTAATACACTCTAGATTTCTCTGTTCCTTTCGGGGCATCACACTTTAGGATGCAGAGACGTTTTAGACAATGGGACTAGTTCTGCATTACTTCAGGTATGTTGAAAATAAAAGGTGATAACAATGTTCGCCATTACACAGAGTAGGTCAAGAGGAGATATGGGAGAGATGTTCAAGGTCAAGAATCGTTTTTATAGCGGAATCCCTTTCATGGCAGAAGGGAGGGTAATCAAAGAACACAGATTTAAGACGATTGGCAGCGGAATCGGGAGCTACATGGAGAAACTATATTTGAACAGTGAATTATTATGCTCTTGAATGCACTGTCCGAAAGCTTGGTGGTTTCAGATTGCATAAAACACTCAAAAGATAATTATATAAATACTTCAAAAGAAACAAAATACAATGCCAAGGGGAAAGAACAGAGAATGGGGATTAGGTGAGTATCTCTTCCAAAGAGACAGCACAGGCTTTATGCATTCGATACGTGTTGTACTCAATACATTTTTCAGCGCCTTTCGTTGTTTTTGTCCAGCATTGCATGTGAATAACTCTTCTGAGCTTAACGTGTTCAGTTTACATCTCATTCTGGCCATGTCTGCCTTACTTCACAGCACCATATGTCCTGATACAGGAATGTCATGTTCTAACCTTAATAATTCCCGGTGTTATTTATTTGGTACCATTACCTATCACGTAATCATCCAGTCTTCATCCGCCAGTCCATGAAGCGGTCTCCATTTCCAATTTAGTTTTCAACATAATAGCTTTCTGGAACGCATTTTCTCTCAGCTTCTTTCAGAGATGACTGTGCTATTTTATCTAACTCTGGATCAGCTGGTTGTACTGTGATTACAGAAGACTTGTTAAGCATCTTATTTGGATTATTGAAATCTCCAAGCAAGGTAGAGATACTCGACTATTTGTCTCTGGTGCCAATTTTACCGCCAACAATTGAAATTGTTTAGCCGTTGCACAGGTTACTACACGTGCAGGAAATAATCCTGGAACTTGTTCCTGCAATTGTTTCGTTTCTTTAATTTTGCTTGGTGTCTCTGTGACTACAGGAGAAATTAATACATTTGCTCTTGCTAAATCATTCCCGAGGATTAGGTCAGATCCCTCTATCAGCAAACTATGGATATCTCCTACAGTTACCATCACAGACATTAGGCCACACTTTCGACGCACTCCACACAAAGGTACGGGTATATACTCCCCTACAATACCATAAACTAAAACTTTTGCATTCAGTGCGTTGTCTGGTGGAAATGTTATATCTTGCCCCAGCAAAACTGTTTGGGTTGCTCCTGTATCCCTCACTCTAGCGATAGGTCTGTCTGCCTCACTTAACGGATATGGAGTTCGAAAAAAAAGAACTGCGCCGATCTTGATGCCTAACTAAACCAAAACATTCTGCACTTCCAGGGTCCGTATCTCTCTATTCCCATCCTATTTATGTATTTGTCTCGGTGCCTCTTAAACGTAGCTATCTTACCTGCTTCCATCAACACCCCCGGCAGCAAGTTCCAGGCACTCACCACCGTCTGTTTCAACAAAAGCCTTGCCTCACACATCCCCTCTAAACTTTACACCTCGAACCTTAAACCGGTGTTCCCAAGTAACTGACTCTTCCACCCTGGGACAAAGCTTCTGACTATCCACTCTGTCCATGCCACTCATAACTTTGTAAACCTCTGTCATGTCGCCCCTCCACCTCCGTCGTTCCAGTGAAAACAATCCGAGTTTATCCAACCGTTCCTCATACCTAATACCCTCTAGACCAGGCAACATCCTGGTAAACCGCTTCTGTACTCTCTCCAAAGCCTCCACATCTTCCTGGTCGTGTGGCGACCAGAATTGCACACAATATTCCAAGTGCGGCCTAACTAAGATCCTGTACAGCTGCAGCATGACTTGCCAATTTTTATACTTTCTGCCACGACCGATGAAAGCAAGCATGCCGTATGCCTTCCTGACTACCTTATCCACCTGCGTTGCCATTTTCACAGGGAGAACTTGCAAAATGTGCACAGGCAGTACCCAGAATTGAACGCGAATTGCTGGATCTGTGAGGCTGCAGTGCTCACCACTGCGGCACTGTGGTGCCCGAAAGCTCCGTAGGGTAGGAGGGCCGTTGGGCTTGGGAAGTTTAGCTATGTTAGATTTGAGACTGCATTTTCAATATGCATCTTTGTGTGAGATAGACACTTGGCTGGTTGAGTTGTAAATGAGGCAGGCAGGGATCAATGCTGTACTTCATACGCTGAGTGTTGGGCTGCATGCGTTGGGGTATGAGCTGATTTTACTTTAGTTTAATATTGTCGGGTGTACCACAAATTAGGAGGGATGGGAAGAAATTAGCGAGAGGATAAAAAAATTTCATGTCAACAGTTCCAGTATGGAGGGTCTTCAGTTATGTGGTTACATTGGAGGAGCATTGCTGTTCTGTTTAGAAAAGACAAGGTTGAGAGAAGAGTTCATAGCGATGTTCAAAATCATGAGAGGTATAGACAAATTGAATCGAGAAAAACGGTTCACGTTAGCGGAATAGTGGTGAACCAAATGACACCAATTTCAGGCAAATGGCAAAACAGACAAAGAAAACATAAGTAAAAACTTTTCTATGCAGCAAGGTGTGAGAATCTGGAATGCACTGCCTGAGATTGTGATGGAAGCAGAGAAAATCGTGTATTTCAAAATGGAATTGGCTATAATTTGAAGAGAAGAAATGCTGGACTATGTGCCACAGGCTGTGACCAGCTGAGTTGCAATTGCAGAAATTTGGCGTGGACACGAAGGGTCAAAAGACTCCTTTATGCTGCAACTATTCTATGATTCCATCACTATGTATGACTATTGCTTGACGAGAATCTGAGACTGATCCCCTGAATGTAGACTATGGTATGTCGCCATTGAAACTGCAGTTAAAAATGTTGGTGAGCAGTGTTGTTGGGGAAGAGATAGGTTGCACTTTACTGCCCTATTTTATGCCTACATCGCAGAAGCATTGTCCATACAATTGTATTCTTGCTACCTTTGTAGCGATATGACAACATTTGGCTTCGAAGGCCACATTCGAATGCAATTAAGAATGAATCACTTTGCAGTGGGAATGGAATAACAGACAGGAAAGCCTGGTTAACAAGGGGAGTTTTCCTTTCTTCATGTACCTTAGTGAAACATATTTGATCAACGAAAAATCCTACAGCCGCATATTCACTTTATGATTGGTCTTGACGTTGTTTTATAGCTTAACACGTGGATGGTGGAAGGGACAGAAAGGCTGTGAGGCCTAATCTCTTAAACAGATGGTTGGAGCAGCTTAAGACAGTTATTCCAAAGTTCGAAATTCCTCTTGCCTTCCTGCTGTTGTACGAATCTTCGCCAGGATCAGCTGGCGCTGCCTGGTGCTCTCTTCTTGCGATGTGACACTAGGTTTTACACGAGGGCTTTCTTCAGGAGGACAGCACCAGTTTTCCTGAGGCAGGCAGTTGGCGAGGGGCAGCAGATCCCTTTGTGCAACATGGGAAAAAAGAACACTGATACACGCTTTAGATTTTCACAGCCCCACACTTGGGTATTACATTCTCTGCTCACACTCCCAACAGTCCAATTAAAATTGTCATTCCGGAGCTCCAAACCCACCTTTCCAAACAGAATTGTTGCAAAGCCCAAAGAATAAAGAACAGTACAGCACAGGAACAGGCCATTCGGCCCTCGAAGCCTGTGCCGATCTTGATGCCTGTCTAAAACTTTCTGTACTACCGGGTCTGTATCCCTCGATTCCCATCCTATTCACGTATTTGTCAAGATGCCTCTGAAACGTCGCTCTCGTACCTGCTTCCACCAACTACCCCGGCAGCAAGTCCAAGCTCTCACCACCCTCTGTGTAATAAAAAACTTTTCTCACAAATCCCCTCTAAACATTGCACTGGCACCTTAAACCTCTGTCCCCTAGTAGCTGACTCTTCCACCCTGCAGAAAAAAAAACTTCTGACTATCTACTCTGTCCATTCCACTCATAACTCTGGAAACCTCTATCAGGCCGCTCCTCCACCTCCGTCGTTCCAGTGAAAAAAAATCCGAGTTTATCCAACCTCTACTCATAGCTAATACACTCCAGACCAGGCAACATACTGCTAAACCTCTTCTGTACCCTCTCCAAAGTCTCCACATCCTTCTGGTAGTGTGGCGATCAGAATTGCATGAAATATTCCAAGTGTGGCCGAACTAACAGATGAAGCATGAATTGCGAATTTTATACTCTACGCCCCTAACGATGAAGGCAAGCATGACGTATGCCTTCTTGACTAACTTATCCACTTTCAGTTACCTGTGGACCTGCACGCCCAGATCTCTCTGCCTGTCAATACTCCTAAGGGTTCTGCCATTTACTGTCTACTTCCCACCTGTATTAGATCTTCCAAAATGCATTATCTCACATTTGTCCGTATTAAACTCCATCTGCCATTTCTCCGCCCAAGTCTCCAACTGATCTATATCCTGATGTATCCTCTGACAATCCTCATCACTAACCACAACTCCACCAACCTTTTTGCCGTCCGCAAACTTACCAATCAGACCAGCTACATTTTCCTCCAAGTCATTTATATATGCAACAAAGAGCAAAGGTCCCAGCACTGAACCCTGCGGAGCACCACTATTCACAGCCCTCCATTCAGAAAAGCACCCTTCCACTGCTACCTTCTGTATTCTATGACCGAGCCAGTTCTGTGTCCATCTTGCCAGCTGACCTCTGATCCTGTGTGACTTCATTTTTTCTACCAATGTGGCACCTTGTGAAAGGATTTACTAAAGTCCATGTAGACAATATCCACTGCCCTTCCTTCATCAATCATCTTCGTGACTTCCTCAAAAACTCAATCAAATTTGTGAGACACGTGCTCCCCATCTCAAAACCATGCTGCCTTTCGCTAATAAGGTTGTTTGTTTCCAAATGGGAATAACTCCAAGAATCCTCTCCAATAATTTCACTACCACTGACGGAAGACTCACCGGCCTATAATTTCCTGGATTATCCTTGCTACCTTTCTTAAACAAAGCAACAACATTGGCTATTCTCCAGTTCTCTGGGACCTCACCTGTAGCCAATGAGGATACAAAGATTTCTGTCAAGGCCCCAGCAATTTCCTCCCTTGCCCCCTTGCCTCTCCAGCAAGTGCAATCGCCTTCATACTTGCAAATCTCCCTATTCTCTATCATTTCTGCTCTCTCCACTGCAGTTGCTGCTCCCACAGACGGCTACATGGGCAGCTGTTTCCCCTGATTGCAGGCAGAAAATGGTCCAAATTCCCCAGCACTCTTAGTCCTGGGGGCACTTGATGGTGACAGTGTAGAGGGAGCTTTACTCTGTATCGAACCCTGTGCAGTACCTGGCCTGGGACTGTTTGATTGCATCGTTCAGAGGAAGCTATACACTCTATCTGAACCGTGTTGAATCGGCCCTGGGCGTAGATATTACGACAGTGCTGCAGGAACTTTTCTCTGCATCTATCAGTGCTGTACCTGCCCTGTGATTGACTGATGCGACTGTGTGGAGCGAGCGTTACTCCATACATAACGCCGTGATTATCCCTGCCATGGGAGTGATGGATGGGAATGTCTACACCGCGGATTTACTCTGTGTCTAACCCCGTGCTGTACATGTCCTGGGTGTCTTTGATGGGCCAGTGTAGTAGCAGCTTTACTCTGTATCAAACCCATGCTCTACGTGCCCTCAGAGACGTTGAAGGGACAATGGAGATGGAGGTTTACTCTGCAGCCTGTCCACCATCTACATCGCACAAGTCAGGAGTGTGGTGGAATGCTCTCCACTTGCCTGCATGGGTGCAGCTGCAACAACACTGAAGAAGCTCGACGTCATCCAGGACAAAGCAGTCCATTTGACTGGCACCCCATCCACAAACCTTCACTCCCTTCACCACCGACGCACAATGGTAGCAGTGTGTTCCATCTACAAAATGCATTGCAGCAACACACCAAGTCTCGTTAGACAACCCCCTCCAAACCTGCGACCTCTACCAACTAGAAGGACAAGGGCATCAAATACATGGGAACACCCCCATCTGCATGTTCATCTCCAAGTCACACATTATCCTGACTTTGAACTATATCGCCGTTCCTTCACAGTATCTGCGTCAAAATCGTGGAACTCCCTTCCTTACAGCACTGTGGATGTCCCTCCCTCACATGTACTGCAACGGTTCAAGAAGGCAGCTCACCACCAACTTCTCAAGGGCAATTAAGGATGGGCAATAAATGCTAGCCTCTCTTTCTTTCTTTCTTTCTCTCTCTCTCTCTCTCTCTCTCTCTCTCTCTCTCTCTCTCTCTCTCTCTCTCTCTCTCTCTCTCTCTCTCTCTCTCTCTCTCTCTCTCTCTCTCTCTCTCTCTCTCTCTCTCTCTCTCTCTCTCTCTCTCTCTCTCTCTCTCTCTCTCTCTCTCTCTCTCTCTCTCTCTCTCAACTACACAGTGGAATGATGTCACAGTAAATTATAATATTGAATTCGATAAACAATATGCAGCGGAATGATGTCATGGTAAATTGTTATACTTAGCCTGTTAACAAGTATCAAGGGCAATACTGTTATGTTCAATTGATATAATGGTTTTAATAACCAATTGTCATAATTAATTGTGATATTGAGTTTATTTACATAACAAAAAGGAATGCTGTCACTGTTAATTGTAATATAGATATTTATAAGGAGTACACAGGGTAATGATACTGCAGTTTATGGTTAATCTGGGCTTCATATACAGTACACAGTGGAATGATGTTACAGATAATTGTTGTATTGTGTTTGAACCCAGTGCCCGGGGATATGATGTTGCAGTTAATTGTTTTAGTGGGTTTGATAACCAATACATTGCGGAACGACTTTACAGTGAATTGTTATATTTAGTTTGATAATCAGTCCACAATTGAATGATGTGACGCTGAATTGTTATGTTGCACCTGATAAGCAGTAAACAGGGGAATCGTAAAATTGTAACAGCAGAAAAACAACTGTGTGATGCCAGATCTGCAAAAAAAATACCTTGTTCCACTTCCCCTTCGTCTCCCCATATCCCTGAACATTATTTATTTCCAGATAACAATCCAATTCACCCTTGGATGTCTCTATTGAACCAGCCTCCACCATCGTCTGAGGTTGTGCTTTCCAGATCCTAAACACTTACTGCATGGAAACTGTTTCTTGTTATGTTGTCATTGCTTCTTTTTGTCAATTGCCTTAAAACTGTGCTTTCTTGTTGTCGACCCGTCCACCAATGGGAACATTTTATTTTCGTGCTTACTCATCTCCAGTGGAAAACAACCTCAAGTTCTCCAAACTAACCATGTGATTGAAATTCCTAATAACTGGAACCATTCCAGTCAGTATTTACTACACTCTCTCTCATGCTTTCACACCTTCACAACTCCAGTTGTGGCTGTAACCGTGTTCTGTACAAGTTTAACATAACTTCCTTGCCCTTGTACTCTATGCCCCTATTAATGAAGCCGAGCAAACGGTGTGCTCTACTATCCTCTCTCTCAACCTAACATGCCACCTTCCATGATTTATGCACATAAACAGTCAGGTCTCTCTGTTCCTGCACCCCCTTGAGAGCTGCACCCTTTATTTTATATTGCCAATTTTGAAATTGTGCCTGAATGTTCAGGTCCAGGTGATTAATACATTTCAGGAACAGCGGGGCTGTTCCAAACCGACCTTTGTGGAACTCAACTACAAACCTTACACCAGTAGAAAAACAAAATCCATTAACCTTTACTCTCTGTTTCCTGTCACTCAGCCAAATTTGTATCAAATATCATTACTGTCCATTTTGTTCCACGAGTTACAACTTTGCTCACAAGTCTGTTGTGTGGCATTGTATCAAATGTTTTTTTTTTGAAGTGCAGGTACACCACATCAACAGCATCAACCTTATAATCCATCTCTGTTACCGCATCCAGAAGAAAAATACAGCTGACTGTTACAAAATGAGTTTCCTACAAAAACACGTGCTGGCTTTCCCGCATTTGCAGAAGTTACCGTTAATTTTGTCCCCAAAATCATTTCTAGAAACTTCTGCACCACCGAAGTTACACTGACTGGCTTGCTATTGTTGGCATTATCTTTACACGCTTTTTTGAACATGGGTGTAACATTGACAATTCTCCAGTCCTCTGGCACCACCCCTGAGGTTACGGAAGACTGGAAAATTACGGTCAGTGCCTCCTGAATTTCCGCTATACTTCCCTCAGTATCTTTGGATGCATCTCATCAGGTCCTGGCGTCTTATTAACTTTAAGTACAGCTCGCATATCTAATCCATCATCCTTATCAAATTTAATCACTTCAGATGTCTGAATTACATCCTCTCTCACTAAGACCTGCGCAGCATCTTCTTCTTGGTAAGGACAGATGAAAATTGTTCATTTAATACCTCAGCTATCCACCCTGCATCAATGCATAAATCCCCTTTTTGGTCCATAATCGGTCCTACTCCACCTTTTACCACCATGTTAATATTTTATGATCTAAAGAAGACTTTTCAATTAACTTTTATATTTGCTGTCACTCTCTTTAAATAATTTTGCTTCTCTTGTTTTTTTTTTCATTTTCACTCTAAACCTTCAGTATTCTGCCTGGTTCTTAATTGTATTATCCACCTGAAATTACACCTGTGGCTGCACTTCAAGAAGTATTGCATTGGCTGCAAAGCACTTTGGGATGACCACTGTGATGGGTAAGGCGCTACAGAATTGCAAGGCTTTTTGTTTATCTCACTGCTTGTGCCTTCAGGCCAGTCTATAATATTAAGGGGAAAATGACGACACATTATTTTTAAAACTAATTACTTCACCTCGTTTAATTCATAGGTAGATTAAATTAAACCTTTACCTGTAACAAGAACCACTGCAATTTTGAAGACAAAAAATCATTTTCCACAGCACCGACTTCCCACGCAAAAATATCTCAATCTTTACATTCTGTTTGTGATGCATTCCATTTATCACCAATCTGTTCTGGACAGTATAGACCAGAACCAAAGAACTGTGTACAGTTCCGAGCACTGCATTGCATGAAGCTTGTGGTCGAATTAGAGAGGGTACAGATGAGATTGACAGAAGATGTTGCAGGGACTGGAGAAGTTTAGCAATGGGGAAAGACAAGATAGACAGGACTGTTCTCTTTGGAACAAAGAAGGATGAGGGGTGATCTAATCCGGCTGTAGATGATTATGAGGCATCTAAATAGAATAGAGATGACAGTAATTGGCAGTAGGATTAGAGGGAAGATGACGGTGGAGCGGTTACAGAACTCATTGGCTGAGATGCTAGTAGCTGCAGGCACCTGCATTGCTTTTTAAAATAAAGTGGTGATTCACTTGAAGGACTGTAACCTACAGGAGTGCAATCAAGGAGCTGGAAAAATGTATGAGGTTAAATAGTTCATTTTTTGTTTGGCACAGGCACGATGGGCCGAATAGCCTCTTTCTGCACCATACATTTCAATGGTTCTGTAATTCTATCCTATTTAATATTTTGTGTACTGTATTAGTTTGAGGAGATGTCTTGCTTTGTGTTATTGTTCTCGTTTGCGCCAAATCGTTGAGATACATTATTAATTGAAAGTAATACATTAGTTTCACGTGCTATTTAAGTTTGAATTGCTTTATTGTGTGAGATGCTGACTAATTCAAGGTGAATTACTAGTTTTAAGACTGCTTTTGATCCAGGTGACTGATTATTTCAGTTATTGTATTATTAAGAGATGCTGCATCAGTTTGAATATTTCAATTGGTTGGAGGGTTGTTTTACAGAGAGAGCAGGTATGAGTTGGAATTGATGCATCACTTGAGGTGCACAATTTATGTAAAGGACATTATTAGTTTTATGTTTTATTCGATTGTGATCTTGTATCGCTTGTGGTGTTGCTTTGGCTGCAGATTCTGTATTTGTTGAATTCGCAAATACATAGCTACAAAAACACTTTAATCTCTTAACTGAATGTCCACAGTTAATGTGCAGTGCAGCAGCCCTGAGCAATGCACTCAACATTTGGCATTTCATTACCAAATGCTCACAGCCAAGTGAAGAACACCACTGAAGCAACATGAAATCTAATGATCGGACTGATGGTATTTGAACGAACAACCTCATTGCTGGTAGAATGCAGATTCTAACTTTCATTAGTTAATTCATGTGGAATGCGTTGTCCGATGTATGGAGGTTTTGAATCCAGTCTTAGAACCAAATATACTGGAGCAAAACACAGACTGAACTCGATGTCATAATCTGTGCCATTAAGAAACAGTTAGAATGATGTGGCAACCTCAATTTCCCAGTGGAGATCCCACAGGGTATAAATTACTAGCTCTGAGAATGTATCACCTTGGAGTTTAATGCAGACAGATTAGGAGCAGCACAAAAGAACAGATCACTTCACAAAGAAAATGTATGAAACATTAAACAGTATCGAGAAAATATATTACCTGATTCTTGCCATCATTGGTGTTCCTGGTCAGTTTTGTTAGCCATTCAAATGATGTAAATATTTGGTGAGCTGGTTTCTGGTTTTAATCCGTGACTGATAATAACACATGCTGACACAATAGTCAACATTATGAAGACAAGTCATTTATTTTATTTTTATAGATGCAGCACTGAAACAGGCCCTTTGGCCACCGAGTCTGTGCTGACCATCAACCACCCATTTATACTAATCCTACAGTAATCCCATATTCCTATCACCTACCTACATTAGGGGCAATTTACAATGGCCAATTTACTTATCACCTGCAAGTCCTTGGCAGTGGGAGGAAACTGGAGCACCCAGCGAAAACCCACACGGTCACAACGAGAACTTGCAAACTCCGCACAGGCAGTATCCAGAATTGTACCCAGGTTCCGGGAGGTGTGAGGCTGTGGTGCAAACCACTGCGCCACTCTGCCGACCGTGCTACATGGTATACGTTCGTACAGTCAAATGTACTCCATTATCTCTGTGATTTTATTTCATTACCGAATTATAGCAAAAACATGTGTTTGTAACTCACAGACTCTTAGAATTAACGAGTTTAGTGGAATATCATGAACGCGACCTCAGTGAAGGCAGCACTCTGCGTGAAAGTATGAGTAGAAATATCAATCAGTGCAAAATCATAGCAGCCATGGGTCTTTAACCAAAGTAGAACTCCTGATCCCAGTGACCATGTACGACTGTAAGTAACTGCCACTGCAGACTTGGACTGACTGTGGGTTACTTACCAGAGAGCAACAGCTGATTCCAGTTGCCTTGTTTTACTGGGAGTTTCTGTCACTGTAGAGTAGTACTGAGTGTGGATCACTGGCCAGAGTGCAACAGCTATTCCCAGTGGTGATGTGTTACTTGGAGTCCCTGTCAGTGTAGAATTGTACTGGCTGTGCGTTAATAACCAGAGAGGAACACCTAATCCCAGTGAATATGAATTACTGGTAGCATTGGTCACTGCAGAACTGTACTCACTGTGGGAGAGTAACCGGAGTGGAACAAGCCGGTTCTACTTTAAATCCTTGTTTTAGGTGACTGATGCCTCACTCCATGGAGCTGCCATCATGATTTACGAAAACAATCGATTGCAAAAGTGATGATATTTGCTGTTGCTTGAAGTTGTTTGGTTGTTTGATATTGCTCTGTTCCCTATTGAACTGCACTAACTGTAACGAATATCCATTGCTTACTGATGGGTAAGCCGCAGGATACCGCTGTTACCATATTCAGATCCTCTGTATCATGACTTATTCTTGTTCTGAGTATAGTTACTGGAATAACCTTAGTTATTTTAGTGTTAATTTATCTCCTTCACCCATCACGGTCCTGAGAATTTGTGGGTCATAAATGCTGAATTTTGTTCTCTTGCTATTATGCTGGTTGAATTGTGGGCTACGGTTATTGAGTATTCCACTTCTGTAAATGATTATGGTCTGGTGATCGATTTCTTATCTGTAGCTCAGAGACTCTACACATGTCATCTGCAGCGATCTCTGCCCTTAGCTTAGGGAGGTGTACCACTGTGAGGAGCGACACGTCTACAACTGAGGAACATGCTTAGCGGCTTTTGATAATGCAGAGATCAGTCCAGGGCATTAAATAACAATATTAATACACAGTTAATACTAAAATAAATAGTGCACTGCTTCAGTAGATAAAGCACATCAAAATCTGCAATGTTATGACATAACTGCTGACTCTGATTAATAATCACATACCAGAGAATTTTATAGAAGTTTCAGCACAGCAACGTTTTTTTGCATCTGTCTAAATGCTCTGCATGCCCCTCTCCACATGCCTGACCATCTAGACCTATTGGTACGACCAAGGCAGAGGAGTGCACTGTTGATTGAGTCTCACTTCTCCACAGTTCATAACATATTGTAAAACAATGTCTCCCACTTACTGAAACAGGCAATCAGATGCATTACGTTTCCTCAGAATAGAGCACATTGACCAGATTTCTTTACTTAACAACAACATTTACAGTTGATTATAAAACTAGACTTAAATAGTAATGAAGTAAAACAATATCATACAGATTTTGTTTTAATCCAACATTAAATTTGTAAAAGCCCCCTTTCTAACGTAACCATCATTTTAAAGTCCCGTTTTACCTTAGTCGCTTTGCATTCACACACGCACATATATAACAGTTAACCAAAAAAAAACATTTTTCGATCAGAGCTCTAGTACAGACAAAACAAAGCACACCCGGGCCAATAACTTGATCACCCTTGAAGAAAAGCAGATGACACACGCTGCACAAAATTGTCACACTGTCGACCCACCGAGCACACGCACACAGGTCACTGAGATGCCCAAAGAACAGTTCTCTTCAGGGGGCACTGATAATTAATTTTTACCAGACTTGTTTTTTCAATACAGGAAATAAGATGAATCGACACAGAGGACTTCACAGGATCTTTAATGGAATTTCTAGGAAGCGAGCTGGGTTGATGTCTTCTGTCAGTTTTTGACACTTCAGCAGCACTTGACTTTATCTGCTTCCAGAAGGTAACACACACAAAGACACACAAACAGGAAGTTTCTCGTTTATTCTGCCCATCCCAGGTTTTCTCCGTTGCTACTGGGCTTGTCCAGTCAAAGGAGAGCTGGTCATATTTCTGCCCTGTTACCAGGGTTTCTGCTGTATGCCTATCCCGAGCCATGTGAAAACCAGAAACGCTGTTGCCAATCCGGCTCCCAAAATCCCCTTGATGGCTTCCTTGAAAAAAATGTGTTCAAACATTTATTCAGCTTAACCATAAATAGCTTTGAATAATATTTTAACAAAAAAGAATCATTTTCATAACACCTTCACCCACGCAGGACGAAACATCATTTTAAATGTGTTTCATTGCAAAGTGTGGGAAAAATAGAAAACACATTTTCATACTCATTCTTATTCAAACCTTTTTTTCAAATAACTTGAACAAAGTTAGATTCTCGATAAAGCTTCTGCAATAACATTATTTTTGTCCACAATGTGGATAATCCTTAAGTGATAAGGTTTTAACAGTAAACTCATTTGGAATAGTCTGGCATTCTGACGTTTAACGTTTTCCATAAAGGTTCACAGGTTATGATCAGTTTATACCAGTATCTCTCTGTAATTGTGGCGGACAGAGAGTTCAAAATTTTTAACAGCCAATAGTAGACAGAAGGTTTCCAATCAACGATGGAATGTCTTTGACGTCGATTTAGCTTTTTGCAAAAGTATCCCGCTGACCTCTCTGCGCCCGTTTCAACATTTTCTGACAGGGCGGAACGGGCTCCCAGGTCACTGGCATCTATTACTACTTTGAACGGCTTAGTGGAATTTGAAGTAGCTAACACTGGTTCATTAATCAAATGGCTCTCAACTTTTCAAATAATGCTTAGCACTCCCGCTAAACTCACTAAATAAATTTGCTTTTTCTGCCGTAAATATGTCAGTGGAGCAGCTACGGTGCTGAAATTTGCTGCAAAGTTTTGGTAGAAACCACATATCCCCAAGAACCTCAGGATTTCTCGCTGAGACTGAGGGTGAGGGAACTCCATCAATGCTTGCACTTTCGCAGTTCTAAGTAACACTTGTCCTTGCCCGATTACATTCCCGCGGCAGCTCACTCTCGCTTCTGTGAATTCGCTTTTTGGCAAGGTTTGATATGAAACTCACCAATTGTAAATTTTTGAATAGTTTCTATTTGTTCTCAGTTGTCCATCCATGTGTCATTAGAGAACATCACATCATCAATGTAAACATTATTGTTAGGAACACTGGCTGCCACTTGGGGTTCATTACTCTCTGCAAGGGTGCTGGGGCATTTTCTTTTAGCCCAAATAGCATCACCAGGAACTGGAAAAGATGGACTGGCGTTGCAAATGCTGATATTTCCTTAGTTCGGGGTGTTAAACGAAATTTCCAGTTTACCTTTAACAAATCGATTTTTGCTAGAAACATGACAATGCCCACTCTGTCATTACAGTCTTCCAAGTGAAGAATTGAGTTGGAGCCTGCCTTTGTTTCTGTTGTCTATGCAAAGTCGGATTGAACCTTCAGGTTTAGGCATTAATATTACTGGTGAACTCCAGCTGCTTTGACCGGGTTCTATTAGGTGTTTCTCCAGCGTGTTTTGGATTTCTGCTTTCAGCTGGGACTATTTCTCTGGATATAAGTGGGGGTAAGGATATTGTTCTATTGGAACGGATTTGTCTATATCCACATCATGTGTGGCGAACAATGTCGATCCTGGCTTAACCCTACAGATTATTTTAACGCTGTGAGTAGCCTTTTTAGGTCTACTCGTTGGTGTGCATCTAAATATGAAAGCATACTGTCCAATCTCCCTAGAAATTCACTATTAACTAACCAAAGAGTAGGAGGTTCAATTTGCGTATTGTAACGGCCTCCTTCTGCCTCATCTTCAATATCCCTTTCATCCTTCACAATCCCTATTACCTCTGATACCTGTGCTTGCTTATCCTCCTGCCAGCAATAATATTGTCTTAATATATTGATATTACACTGTTGAATATTTTTCCGGCAATCTGGGGTGTCAGTCAAATAATTTACTTCTCTTGACCGCTTTGTATGAACCACTGAACGTGCTTTTAATGGTTCACCCTGTGAAGGCATCAATACCAACACTTCACCTCCTGGCCGAAATGTTCGGGTCTCAGCATGCTTGTCTGCCCATTGCTTCGTCGTTATTCAGGAAGCATTAAGGCGTTGTGAAACACTTTACTGGCACTTGGGAAATGTTTCTGGAACACAGATACATAATTTAGCACAGAGGATTCATCCCAATGTTCCAAAAATCTTTCTTCAATTAGTTTCAGAGGACTTTTAATCTCATGTCCATAAACTAATTCCAAAGGACTAAAACCTGTGGATTAAATTCGATAATCCCCAGTGGAAAACAAAAGAAATTCTGGCCCTTTTTCCAAATCATGGGGATATTCATGACAGTATGCCCTATTCATTATTTTCAGGGACTGATGGTAATTTTCTGAAGCACGCTGCATCTGTGGGCGATATGCTGAAGATGTTAACTCTGTTATACCTAAGATACCCATAATTTTCTGCGAAAAAATAGACATGAAATTGGAACCTTGATCCAACTGAACCTCAATCGGTTATCCATATCTCGTGAAGAACTGGGCTCACTTCTGTACCATCCGAGCACAACTTTCTCTCAAGGGAATGACCTCTGGAATCGCGTAGCCATATCCATGATAGTTAGTATATATTAGTGTCCACGTTTGTTTTCCGTAAGGCTCTTACACAGTCTCCCAATTCCTGACTAAATTGTTCCCCAGTAACTGGCATGGGATCAGAGATGCCGGTTTTTTGCAGGTTGCATTGCAGTTTTCCCGCAATATGGCATGCAAAGCACGTTTTACAAAACCGCACCACATCCTTGGAAAGTGCAAATTGTAGACTTATCCGTGATTTGGTCTTCTATATTCCGATGTTACCCAATCGAGGAATCCCATGCGTGAACATTAATAGTTCCCGGTGAAACTTTGGTGGTACCACTAACCAACGAAAAACCAGCCTCTCGTCGGCAACAGGTCTGTGAGGAGGTTTCCGCTGCCTCATCAGAACCCCATTATCAATCTAATCGCCTTCTGGAACTCCTTTTGCCTCAGCTTCTATTCGAGCTGATTGAGCCACCTTCGACAACTCTGGATCAGCTTGCTGAGCTATGATCAAAGAAGAGTTACTAATTAATTCCTTTGGATTATCCAAATGCCCAAAGAAAGTTTCAGACATTCAGCACCAGTTTTACCTCTGGCAATGGAAATTGTTTAGCCATTGCTCGGGTTACTACACATGAAAGAAAAAACGTGGAACTTTTTCCTGCAACTGTTCTGTCTCTTTAACTCTCCTTGTTTATTTTGTGACTACTGGCGAAGCTACAACTTTCGCTCTGGCATCATTATTCCCCAGGAGTATGTCAACTGTGTCTTCTGGCAATCTATGGACAGCTACTACAGATACCATTCGAGACATTAGATCACAGTCTTGGTGCACCCGATACAAAGGATGTGAGTGTACTTCACGCCAATACCATTCCCAAAAACCTCAACGTTCAGTGTTCTCTCTGGTGGAAATTTTATGTCTTTCTCCAGCAAGAGAATTTCGTTCGATCCTGTATCCCCACGTGTAACTGTAGCTTTGCCTTCCCCATTTGAGGGATAAGGAGTTACTTTTCCTTTTGACAAGAGTTGTTTATAACTCTCAGGCATCTTATTCATAGCCCCTATACTCACAGTGTTTTTGTACTTGGCCTTAGATCTGCAATCAGAGATACATCCTGATATCCGCTGCTCTCAGTCATGGCTCCTTTCACTGCATTGGCTTCATGCACCCCAATAAACCCTGCAGCTTCCAGCATTGTGCATGAAGATGTCCCACATTGTGCCAATTGTAGCATTTACACTTGTGGACCTCAATTCTACCCTCAGCACTTTCCTTTATGGACAGAGGGGAAGATCATGTGGCGTCCCCAGCTATCCCTTCTTGTCATTGGTAACTTGCCTCCTTTCAATCTCACACCTCTCCTTCTCGGGCTTGTGGGGATGCTGAACAAAGATTTTGGGCATATGCACAAGTTCATAATCATCAGCAATTTCTGCTGCATGTCTGGCCATTGATATCTTCTGATTCGCCAAATGAGCTTTCACTACTGGATGAAGTAAAATTTTAAATTCTTCCAGGAGAAGTAATTCTTTAAGGTCCTCATATGTGGCTTCCATCTTTACTGTCCGATCAAAATTAATTTGTTTTGCTTTCTGAAATACTATATTATCGGCTTCCATCGTTCGTGCCCGTACCCAATGATCAAAATTAACCTGTTTTACCCTCTCAATTTCTATATAATTCCGCCCCGTCAGTCTCCTGAGAATTTTTAAATTTCTGTCAGTGAGCTTCAAGGACTAACTCATACGCAGCGTGAATAGCCATTTTTTGCCATCTGGTAATCTGCAGAAGCCGCCTCCGAAAGAATGGCATAAACGTCATGAGCTGTGCCCACAAACCTGCTTTGCATAAGCAGTGTCCAGCGTTCCTTTGGCCATTTAATTTATTTGGGTATCTTTTCAAATGAAATGAAGATAAGGCTCTGCATCCCTTTCCTTAACTTGGTGAGAGCTTGTATAAATGTAACCAGCTTTTCACTAGGTCCTGAGCTGGACTCAAATTCTTCCTCACCAGAATCTACACTGGCATTGGCATCAAGACCGCTCTTTTGTCTTATTTCCATCTTTCTAATTTCAACGTCCCTTTCTTCTCTCTCTCTCTTTCTCAGGTTCAAGTTTATTTTTATTGTCATTTTTTTCCCTCAAGCTCAAGTTTTCTTATTTCTATTTTATTTCTGTTGAAGCTTAGGTTTTCCAATTCAAGTTATTTTTCGTTTTCTTGTCAAGTTCAAGCTGCCTCATCTGTAACCACATTTTTGCTAATTCAACTATCCTCTTATTTGCCTCTTCCTTCTTCCAATGCCAAAAGTTGTCCTTTGACTACAACTATGTCTGCTTTCTTTGCCATTATTGCAATTTTAACACCAACGGGTCTGCCAAATCCTTTAGTTTAACTTTGGTTAATTATTTCAAATCACTGAGGGATACATCCTCCTTCCCCAGAAAAGTAAAAGCAATTGTTTTTTTTCAGTGCAGCAGCTTTTTCGGGAGCAGCGTGTGAGCGAGTGAGCAGCTGGGAAAGTCAGTTTGAAAGTAAATTTAATTTCCTTTTGTTTTTTCGGCGGAGGCCAGGGGGCTGCTGGGCGGTTTCTGAACCCGAGACACCACACTTGTAGTGTCTCCCACCCGCCCTCCTCCTCTAACCAAAGAAAAAGGACTCGGTGGGGTGTTTATAAGGTAAGGCTTTTTCGATTTCTCTGGTTTTATTGTGATTGGTAAAAACTTTTCGTTCCTTTTTCATTTAACTAAGTTTAAACTTAAGATTAAAAATGGCAGGAGATCTCAGACCCGTATCATGCTCCTCTTGCTCAATGTGGGAGCTCAGGGACATGGCTGATGACCCTGACTCCTTCACGTGCAGGAAGTGTGTCCAGCTGCAGCTCTTGTTAGACCGCATGACGGCTCTCGAGCTGCGGATGGACTCACTTTGGAGCATGCGCGATGCTGAGGAGATCGTGGATAGCACGTTTAGTGAATTGGTCACACCACAGATTAGGATTGCTGAGGGAGAAAGGGAATGGGTGACCAAAAGGCAGAGAAAGAGCAGGAAGGCAGCGCAGGAGTCCCCTGCGGTCATCTCCCTCCAAAACAAGTATACCGTTTTGGATATTGTTGAGGGAGATGGCTCACCAGGGGAAGGCAGCAGTAGCCAGGTCCATGGCACCGTGGCTGGCTCTGCTGTTCAGAAGGGCGGGAAAAAGAGTGGAAGGGCTATAGTCGTAGGGGATTCGATTGTAAGGGGAGTAGATAGGCGGTTCTGTGGTCGAAAACGAGGCTCCCGAATGGTATGTTGCCTCCCAGGTGCACGGGTCAGGGACGTCTCAGATCGGCTGCAGAACATTCTAAAGGGGGAGGGTGAACATCCAGTTGTCATTGTGCACATAGGCACTAATGATATAGGTAAAAAACGGGATGAGGTCCTACAAGCAGAGTTTAGGGAGTTAGGAGCCAAGTTAAAAAGTAGGACCTCAGAGGTAGTAATCTCAGGATTACTACCAGTGCCACGTGATAGTCAGAGTAAAAATGAAAGAATAGTCAGGATGAATGCATGGCTTGAGAGATGGTGCAGGAAGGAGGGGTTCAGATTTTTGGGACATTGGGACCGGTTCTGGGGGAGGTGGGACTATTACAAATTGGACGGTCTACACCTGGGCCGGACTGGAACCAATGTCCTTGGAGGTGCTTTTGCTAACGCTGTTGGGGAGGGTTTAAACTAATGTGGCAAGGGGATGGGAACCAATTGAGGTCAGTTGACAGTAAGGAGGTAGTAACAAAAGCCTGTAAGGAACTAGATAATGAAGTCAGTGTGACTAAGGGGAAGAGCAGGCAGGGAGCAGATGATGAATATAAAGGGACTGGTGGTCTGAGGTGCATTTGTTTTAATGCAAGAAGTGTAGTTGGTAAGGCAGATGAACTTAGGGCTTGGATTAGTACCTGGGAGTATGATGTTATTGCTATTACTGAGACTTGGTTGAGGGAAGGGCATGATTGGCAACTAAATATCCCAGGATATCGATGCTTCAGGCGGGATAGAGAGGGAGGTAAAAGGGGTGGAGGATTTGCATTACTGGTCAAAGAGGATATCACAGCTGTGCTGAAGGAGGGCACCATGGAGGACTCGAGCAGTGAGGCAATATGGACAGAACTCAGAAATAGGAAGGGTGCGGTAACAATGTTGGGGCTGTACTACAGGCCTCCCAACAGCGAGCGTGAGATAGAGGTACAAATATGTAAACAGATTATGGAAAGATGTAGGAGCAACAGGGTGGTGGTGATAGGATATTTTAATTTTCCCAACATTGACTGGGATTCGCTTAATGTTAGAGGTCCAGATGGAGCAGAATTTGTAAGGAGCATCCAGGAGGGTTTTCTAGAGCAGTATGTAAATAGTCCAACTCGGGAAGGGGCCATACTGGACCTGGTGTTGGGGAATGAGCCCGGCCAGGGTGTTGAAGTTTCAGTAGGGGACTACTTTGGGAATAGTGATCACAATTCCGTAAGCTTTAAAATACTCATGGACAAAGACGAGAGTGGTCCTAAAGGAAGAGTGCTAAATTGGGGAAAGGCCAACTATACCAAAATTCGGCAGGAGCTGGGAAATGTAGATTGGGAGCAGCTGTTTGAAGGTAAATCCACATGTGATATGTGGAAGGCTTTTAAAGAGAGGTTGATTAGAGTGCAGAAGAGACATGTTCCTGTGAAAATGAGACATAGAAATGGCAAGATTAGGGAACCATGGATGACAGGTGAAATTGTGAGACTAGCGAAGAGGAAAAAGGAAGCATACATAAGGTGTAGGCGGCTGATGAAAGACGAAGCTTTGAAAGAATATCGGGAATGTAGGACAAATCTGAAACGAGGAATTAAGAGGGCTAAAAGGGGTCATGAAATATCTTTAGCAAATAGGGTTAAGGAAAATCCCAAAGCCTTTTATTCATATATAAGGAGAAAGAGGGTAACTAGAGAAAGGATTGGCCCACTAAAGGACAAAGGAGGAATGTTATGCATGGACTCAGAGAAAATGGGTGAGATTCTAAACGAGTACTTTGCATCGGTATTCACCGAGGAGAGGGACATGACGGATGTTGAGGTTAGGAACAGATGTTTGATTACTCTAGGTCACGTCGGCATAAGGAGGGAGGAAGTGTTGGGTATTCTAAAGGGCATTAAGGTGGACAAGTCCCCAGGTCCGGATGGGATCTATCCCAGGTTACTGAGGGAAGCGAGAGAGGAAATAGCTGGGGCCTTAACAGATATCTTTGCAGCATCCTTAAACACGGGTGAGGTCCCGGAGGACTGGAGAATTGCTAATGTTGTCCCCTTGTTTAAGAAGGGTAGCAGGGATAATCCAGGTAATTATAGACCGGTGAGCCTGACGTCAGTGGTAGGGAAGCTGCTGGAGAAGATACTGAGGGATAGGATCTATTCTCATTTGGAACAAAATGGGCTCATCAGTGACAGGCAACATGGTTTTGTGCAGGGAAGGTCATGTCTTACCAACTTAATAGAATTCTTTGAGGAAGTGACAAAGTTGATTGATGAGGGAAGGGCTGTCGATGTCATATACATGGACTTCAGTAAGGCGTTTGATAAGGTTCCCCATGGCAGGCTGATGGAGAAAGTGAAGGCGCTTGGGGTCCAAGGTGTACTAGCTAGATGGATAAAGAACTGGCTGGGCAACAGGAGACAGAGAGTAGCAGTAGAAGGGAGTTTCTCAAAATGGAGACGTGTGACCAGTGGTGTTCCACAGGGATCCGTGCTGGGACCACTGTTGTTTGTGATATACATTAATGATTTGGAGGAAAGTATAGGTGGACTGATTAGCAAATTTGCAGATGACACTAAGATTGGTGGAGTAGCAGATAGTGAAGGGGACTGTCAGAGAATACAGCAGAATATAGATAGATTGGAGAGTTGGGCAGAGAAATGGCAGATGGAGTTCAATCAGGGCAAATGCGAGGTGATGCATTTTGGAAGATCCAATTCAAGAGTGAACTATACAGTAAATGGAAAAGTCCTGGGGAAAATTGATGTCCAGAGAGATTTGGGTGTTCAGGTCCACTGTTCCCTGAAGGTGGCAACGCAGGTAAATAGAGTGGTCAAGAAGGCATACGGCATGCTTTCCTTCATCGGACGGGGCATTGAGTACAAGAGTTGGCAGGTCATGTTACAGTTGTATAGGAATTTGGTTCGGCCACATTTGGAATACTGCGTACAGTTCTGGTCGCCACATTATCAAAAGGATGTGGATGCTTTGGAGAGGGTGCAGAGGAGGTTCACCAGGATGTTGCCTGGGATGGAGGGCGCTAGCTATGAAGAGTGGTTGAGCAGATTAGGATTATTTTCATTAGAAAGACGGAGGTTGAGGGGGGACCTGATTGAGGTCTACAAAATCATGAGAGGTATAGACAGGGTGGATAGCAAGAGGCTTTTTCCCAGAGAGGGGGTTTCAATTACTAGAGGACACGAGTTCAAAGTGAAAGGGGAAAAGTTTAGGGGGGATATGCGTGGAAAGTTCTTTACGCAGAGGGTGGTGGGCACCTGGAACGCATTGCCAGCGGAGGTGGTAGATGCGGGCACGATGGAATCTTTTAAGATGTATCTAGACAGATACATGAATGGGCAGGAAGAAAAGAGATACAGAACCTTCGAAAATAGGCGACATGTTTAGAGAGAGGATCTGGATCGGCGCAGGCTTGGAGGGCCGAAGGGCCTGTTCCTGTGCTGCAATTATCTTTGTTCTTTGTTCTTTGTTAACGACATTCCAGTGTTGTAAATGTCACTCTATTGCACATGAACCTGGTGCTTTTTATTTTCTCTTCTCCAATTACAATTGTACATCGTTGGCATTTTTTTCCAGAAAGAGTGCCCCAAATTAAATATGTCCTGACCAAGGCGGGAGGAGCGCACTGTCAATTCAGTCCCACTTCTCTCCAGGTCACAATATATTTTTAAAATTCTCCTACTTCCGAAGACAGTCAATCAGATGCACTATTTGTCCCCAGAATAGAAAATGTTTCTTTTTTGAACAACAAAATTAAAAGATTATTATAAAACAACTTTTAACTGGGAATGAAGTTAAGCAATATCATGACAAAATTATTTTTTAAATCCAAAATTATTTTTTTATCACTCCTTTCTACCTTACCCAAAACTTAAAGTCCCCCTTTATGTTCTTCCCACGCACTCACACATGCACATTCATATAGTTGAAAAGAAAAATACAAAAAAAAGATTTTCTCGATCAGTACATTATTACAGACACAAAAAAGACCCTGACCGATCACTTGCCCACACCTGAAAAAAAAAGATGAGACATGCTGCACAAAATTGGCACACAGTCCAACCTCCAAACACACGCGGCGAGGTCCCCTTGGGACAGATTTCTTCAGGCAACATTGAAAATTATTTTAGCAGGCTTTCTTCAAATACAGCAAACGAGATGAATTGACACAATTGAGTTTTTATGGTCCTTTGTGGAATTTCAGGCAAGCAAGCTGGGTTCTGGTCATCTGTCCTTTTCTGACACTTCAGCAGTGCTTGACGCTATTTCCTTCAAAGGATAAAACCACACACACAACCAAACAACCAGAAAGCTCGTCATTTTTTTCTGCTCATCCCAGATGTTATGTTTTAATACTGGCCTTGTCCTGTCAAAGGAGCACTTGTCATTTTTCAGCCCCTGTTTGCTGGGTTTCCGCTCTAAGCCTAACCAAAGCCATGTGAAGACAAGCAACGTTGTTGCCAATCCGGCTCCCTCAATCCTCTTGAAGGCTTCCGAATAGAAAACTGGTTCAAAATGTCTTCAGCTGAACCATAAATTCCTTTTTTTTTTAACAAAAATAATCACTTTCAAATCACTATCAATATACCCTACTATTCATTTCTCCTTGCACTTATCCGGCTTTCCCTTAAATGCTATTCACCTCAACTCCACGTAATAACAGTTGCAGACTTTCAACAACCCCTGAGCACAGAAGTCCCTTTTAAATTCCTTCTTTGGTTTATTAGAGAATATCCTATATTCGTGTCTCCCTCAGAAGTGGAAACATATTTTCCACGTTTCCCCAATCATACTCCTTAATGGTTCTAAAAGCCTCTGTTAGGTCATCCCTCAGACTTTCTCTATCTTTCCTCCCACGATAACCCACCTGTCTGTGGCTCTTTCATTGCTTGAAAAAAAACTGTTGAACATCTTTCATTTCTGATAGAAGCCTATTGGTCGGAAACATTAACTCTGTTTCTCTCTGCACAGATCCTGAGTGTTAGCAACATTCACTTTGTTCTTTAAATGAACTCAGATATTCCTCAGGCTCAATGTTTTGCTTTTGCTCACGTACTTAGGCCTGCATGCGAAGAGGGGTGAGTTACAGTTGGGACCAGAATTGCTGTCAGCAAAGGCAGAAGTCCTGCTTTCCTGACCTGCTGTGTACTTTTAGCAGCACTGAGCGCGTATTTTGCTCTTGACAGGCCCGGGAGGAGTATCCAAAGCACAGGGATGACAATTCCCAAATAGAACTGGAGTGTCGTGAGGACTGCTCCAAATCCTGGGCAGTGTGTTGTCCGAGTTCTAACTTTGTGGAGCAGGGTTCTTTATTCCTTTCATAGAATGTAGGCATCTCTGGAAAGTATTTGTTGCCAATCCTTAATTGCACTTGAGAAGGTGGTGGTGAGTTGCCTTCCTGAATTGCTGCAGCCATCCAGTCCAAATACACTGTGTATGCTGGAAGGAATGGTGATCCAGGACTTTCATCCAGCAACGGTGAAGGAATAGCGATATATTTACATGTCAGAATGATGTGTCACTTGGAGGGGAACTTGCAGGTGGTGGTGTTCACATGCTTCTGTTGCATTTGACCTTCTAGGTGATTTCCAGTCTGGAAGGGCTATCGAAGGAGGGTTGGTGAGTTGTTGCAGTGCATCGTGTCTATGGTACACACTGCTGACACAGTGCATCTGTGGTGGAGGGAGTAAATGTTTAAGGCGGTTGATGGGGTGCTGATCAAAAGGGCTGCTTGCCCTGGATTATGTTTCCTGGGAGTTTATGGAGCTGCACCCATCCAGGCAAGTGAGAGACTTGCATCACACTACTGACTGGTACCTTGTGGTTTTTGGGACACAATTTTGGGAGTCAGGAGGTGGGTTAGTCGGCCAGTAATTCACAATCTCTGATCTGCTCTTTAAACCGCAGCTTTTATATGGCTGCTCCAGTTCAGTTTCTGGTCAATGGTAACACTCAGCATGTTGATAATTGGGGATTCATCGAACTTAATGCGACACAGATCAAGAGAAGATGGTTAGATTCCCTCATCTTGGAGTGCGCCATTGCCTGGTAGTTATGTGGCCTCAATGATACACGCCATTTGTCAGTCAAAGCCTCGAGGTTGTTCAGGTTTTGCTGCATAAAGATTTCTTCATCCTCGGAGGAGTTGCGAGACAGTGTGGAAGGCGTTCAGTCCCTGCCACTGCTGTGGTTCAGATTGTGCAGGAGGGTCCAATCCCGGACAGGGTGGAATGTGTCAGTTAACAACACTACAGTGGGTCAGATTGTGGGAAGTGTCCAATCTCAGACTGGGTGTAGGGGGTCCAATCCCCAACACTGTGGTTGTTCAGATTGTGGGTTGTGAGCAATCCTGGGCAAGGTGGACGGAGTCCAATCCATGACGCTGCAGTGTTTCAGATTGTGGGGTGTGTCCACTGCAGGTTAGGAAGGAGGGTTTTCAATCCCTCAGTCTGCGGTCATTTTGATTGTGTGAGGTTTCTAATACTGGACAGGGTGGAGGTGTCCAATCCCAAACACTGCAGTAGGTGTGATAGTGCGGAATGTCCAATCCCAGGTAGGGTGAAGGGAGTCCAAACCCCAACACTGCAGTGGGTCATATTGCAGGGTATGGCGAATTCCACACAGTGTTGAGGGAGTCCGATCTCCGATACTGTGGTGGATCAGATTGTGGGAATTGCCCAACAATGGGCAGGGTGGAGGGAGTCCAATCCTCGAGAGTGTGGTTGTTCAGATTGTGGGGAATGTCTAATCCCAGACAGGCTGAAGGAAGACCAAACTCTGGTGGTTTAGCTTGTGGGGAATGTCCAATACGAGACAGGCTGGAGGTAGATCAATCCCCGATACTCTGCTGGTTTAGATTGGGGGGAATGTCCAATCCCAGACAGGCTGGAGGGAGACCAATCCCCGATACTGTGGTGCTTCAGATTGTGTGGAATATCCAATCCCAGACAGGCTGGAGGGAGGCCAATGCCTGATACTGTGGTGTCGATTGCAGGGATTATCCAATCGCAGATACTCTGCAGAGAGACCAATTCCTGAAACTCTGGTGGTTTAGATTGCGGGGAATATCCAAAGCCAGTCAGGTGAATGGAGCCCAATCCCAGATACGGTGGTGGTTCAGATTGTGGGGGATTTCCAATCCCATTCAGGCTGGAGGGAGACCAATGCATCCCAGTTGAATTTGTGTAGGGGTCCGGATTTAATGGGGAAGCTGGGCATTCAGAATAACCGGAGCATCACGTTAAATTTGAGTCTGGTGCCTTCACTTATATATTTAATATGCTGACATTTTCTGCTGAAAGCACTCGGTTGTTTGCTCCTTGTCCTGCCTCTGTTAAAGCTGGAAGTAGGGCTCTTCGAGGCGGGGTGAGATCCCTGGTTGAGATTCTGTATCCTCTGACCGACACACAATGCATTTGTTTTTGGTTCGAAAATCCTGCCTTCACTGTCTAGGTCAGATTCGCAGCTTGTTTGATCAGTAATTTCAAGGACCATTTTTCTTTCTTTCTCTTGCAGCTAATTTACTGGCGATTGTGATCCTGTTTTGGGGAAAGTGCGGCCTCTCCACCTGCACCTCTCGCTACCTGGTGACCATGGCAACAGCGGATCTACTGTTCATTATCACTGCGGTGACACTGTGGACTATTGGTTATTATTATTTCCCGCCACCTTACCTAAACATCCCTTCTGTGTGTCCTGTTTTCGCTTTCCTGAGTCGTGTAGCTTTAGACTGCTCTGTCTGGTTCACAGTTGCTTTCACTATTGATCGATTTGTGGTCATCTGTTCTCAGAAGCTGAAAGCAAAATATTGCACTGAGAGAACTGCAGCTATGGCTTTAGCAACAACCTGCATTCTACTCTGTTTCAAACACATCCCCTTCTATTTTGCACATGAATCTGGAGAGTTAACAGATAATGTACCATGGGGCTGTTATATAAAGCCAAGCTATTTTAGTGAGCCTGGATGGGTGGGATTTGACTGGTTTGATAAGGTTTTAAGCCCATTGCTCCCATTTGCTTTAATTCTGTTACTCAATGTCCTGACGGTCAGGCACGTTTTAGTGTCCAGTCGAGTCCGTAAGGGACTGAGGGGTCAGAGCTAGGGAGAGAATCGCAGTGACCCTGAAATGGAGAGCAGAAGGAAGTCGGTGATACTACTCTTCACCATATCTGGCAACTTCATACTTCTGTGGTTGGTATATCTCATAGATTTCTTATATTATAACATGACAGGAAGAGATCCTGGGGTGCACAACGATTCTGAATAAATAGTTCTGCAAGTCGGATGGATGCTGGTGAATTTAAGTTGCTGCACAAACACATTTATTTATGGGTCTACTCAGTCAATGTTCAGAGAGCAGGTGAAGAATGTGGTGAAATATCCAGTTACATTAATCATTACATTAATGAAAGATCAAAACTGACAGGAGTCCAGAGGCGGATCCCAGTGATTTCATCAATGAATGTAATATTTACCCCGAGAGAGAAAGAGATGACGGACAGCTAGACACTTTGCGGCACAGTGGCGCAGTGGTTAGCACCGCAGCCTCACAGCTCCCGGGACCCGGGTTCGATTCTGGTACTGCCTGTGTGGAGTTTGCAAGTTCTCCCTGTGTCTGCCTGGGTTTTCGCCGGGTGCTCCGGTTTCCTCCCACTTGCAGGTGATAGATAAATTGGCCGTTGCAAATTGCTCCGAGTGTAGGGTGGTGATAGGGAATATAGGATTACTGTAGGGTTAGTATAAATGGGTGGTTTTTGGTCGGCACAGACTCGGTGGGCCGAAAGGCCTGCTTCAGTGCTGATTCTCTAAAAAAAGAATGACACGAAATAAATGAATGACACGAGGAGTTGGCGTGTTTGGTGAGGGGCTGTTGGTGTGGGGTTCTTGCTTTGCAGTCAGACATGCCAAAGAGCAGTGTGATGGCACACAAGAAGTGACTTTTGTAGAACCGGATGGAACGGGTTGGGGCAGGTGGAGCGTCAGACCGTCCACTGCAGGACAGTAGAGGGAACAGCAGCCAAATAATTTTCGTGAGAGGTTCGATTTCAGTGTCTGCTCAGAAAGCAACACTTGAACTAACAAATGCTAAATGCTGCAGAGGCTGGAAATCTTCCATTGTTAGTCGATTATTATTGTTTGTTTTACTTTTGGAAACTTAATTGATTCCATCTTCCTTCCATTTCCCCACTGGTTATTTCCATCTCTCTCTCAATATCCCTCCACAACCGTCTTGCCTGAATGCTGCCGTTGGCACATTTGACCAAAATATCCTCTTCGAATGCCTCTCCAATATCGTTTAGCTGTGTGGTACTGATCGTGCCTTGTTTTATTCCTATCTATCTGATGTTCGCCAGAGGACCACCTGAAATGGCTTTGCTTCCCATTTGCGCACCTGTCCTTTGTCCCTCCTATTTATCATCAACATGCTGCTCCTCGACGACGTCATCCAAAAACAAATAAGTGTACATAGTTCTATTGAGGACACCCAACTCGACCTCACCATCATTGCTGTCGAGCCCTCGAACTAATTTTCGATAATATAGAAACCATTGACTCTACCACTGCGACAAGCTATTTTTCCTAGACACAGACTCATCCCTCTCCCTGGCAACTGCCTGTGGCTGAATCACACTGTGGGCAGCCATGATATCATATTTGAACCCAGGATGAGCCTTTGGCCAGATATCAGCGCCGTCCCTGAGACGGTCTTTTCCAGCTCCATAACATCTCTCAACACCTTCCATGCCGCAGTGCATTTGCTGCAGAAATCCTCATCAATGCCTTTGATTCATCTAAAAATGACTATTCCACCGCACATTTGACTGGTATCCCACCGACTACCATCCATAATCTTCAGCTCATCAAAAGCCCTGCTGCCCATGTGCTTACTCACACCAAGTCCTGTTCACCCATCATCACTGTGCTTGTTGACTTACAATGGCTTTCAGGAAAGCAACGCCTCAATTTTAGGAACATATGAGCGGAGTAGGCAATTCAGCACATCAATGCTGCTCCATCTTTCAATAAGATCATGGCGGATTGTCTACCTCGATGCCACCTTCCGGCACTTTCCCCATATCCCTTGATGTCATTATTAACCAAAGAACAAAGAACAAAGAACAAAGAAAATTACAGCACAGGAACCCGCCCTTCGGCCCTCCAAGCCTGCGCCAATCCAGATCCTCTAACTAAACATGTCGCCTATTTTCTAAGGGTCTGTATCTCTTTGCTTCCTGCCCATTCATGTATCTGTCTAGATACATCTTAAAAGATGCTATCGTGTTCGCGTCTACCACCTCCGCTGGCAACGTGTTCCAGGCACCCACCACCCTCTGTGCAAAGAGCTTTCCACGCATATCCTCCCTAAACTTTTCGCCTCTCACTTTGAACTCGTGACCCCTCGTATTTGAATCCCCCACTCTGGGAAAAAGCTTCTTGCTATCTACCCTGTCTATACCTCTTATGATTTTGAATACCTCAATCAGGTCCCCCCTCAACCTCCGCCTTTCTAATGAAAATAATCCTAATCTACTCAACCTCTCTTCATAGCTAGCGCCCTCCATACCAGGCAACATCCAGGTGAACCTCCTCTGCACCATCTCCAAAGCATCCACATCATTCTGGAAATGTGGCGACGAGAACTGCACGCAATATTCCAAATGTGGCTGAACCAAAGTCCTATACAACTGTAACATGACCTGCCAACTCTTGTACTCAATACCCCGTCCGATGAAGGAAAGCATGCCGTATGCCTTCTTGACCACTCTATTGACCTGCGTTGCCACCTTCAGGGAACAATGGACCTGAACACCCAAATCTCTCTGTACATCAATTTTCCCCAGGACTTTTCCATTTACTGTATAGTTCACTCTTGAATTGGATCTTCCAAAATGCATCACCTCGCATTTACCCTGATTGAACTCCATCTGCCATTTCTCTGCCCAACTCTCCAATCTATCTATCTTCTGCTGTATTCTCTGACAGTCCCCTTCACTATCTGCTACGACACCAATCTTAGTGTCGTCTGCAAACTTGCTAATCAGACCACCTATACTTTCCTCCAAATCATTTATGTATATCACAAACAACAGTGGTCCCAGCACGGATCCCTGTGGAACACCACTGGTCACACGTCTCCATTTTGAGAAACTCCCTTCCACTGCTACTCTCTGTCTCCTGTTGCCCAGCCAGTTCTTTATCCATCGAGCGAGTACACCCTGGATCCCATGCCACTTCACTTTCTCCATCAGCCTACCATGGGGAACCTTATCAAACGCCTTACTGAAGTCCATGTATATGACATCTACAGCCCTTCCCTCATCAATCAACTTTGTCACTTTCTCAAAGAATTCTATTAAGTTGGTAAGACATCACCTTCCCTGCAGAAAACCATGTTGCCTATCACTGATAAGCCCATTTTCTTCCAAATGGGAATAGATCCTATCCCTCAGTATCTTCTCCAGCAGCTTCCCTACCACTGACGTCAGGCTCACTGGTCTATAATTACCTGGATATCCTTGCAACCCTTCTTAAACAAGGGGACAAAATTAGCAATTCTCAAGTCCTCTGGACCTCACCCGTGTTTAAGGATGCTGCAAAGATATAAGTTAAGGCCCCAGCTATTTCCTCTCTCGCTTCCCTCAGTAACCTGGGATAGATCCCATCCGGACCTGGGGCCCTGTCCACCTTAATGCCTTTTAGAATCCCCAACACTTCCTCCCTCCTTATGCCGACTTGACCTAGAGTAATCAAACATCTGTCCCTAACCTCAACATCCATCATGTCCCTCTCCTCGGTGGTTGCCGATGCAAAGTACTCGTTTAGAATCTCACCCATGTTCTCTGACACCACGCATAACTTTCCTCCTTTGTCCTTGAGTGGGCCAATCCTTTCCCTGGTTACCCTCTTGCCCCTTATATATGAATCAAAGGCTTTGGGATTTTCCTTAACCCTGTTTGGTAAAGATATTTCATGACCCCTTTTAGCCCTCTTAATTCCTCGTTTCAGATTGGTCCTACATTCCCGATATTCTTCCAAAGCTTCGTCTTTCTTCAGCCGCCTAGACCTTATGTATGCTTCCTTTTTCCCCTGAGCTAGTCTCACAATTTCACCTGTCATCCATGGTTCCCTAATTTTGCCATTTCTATCCCTCATTTTCACTGGAACATGTCTCTCCTGCACGCTAATCAACCTCTCTTTAAAAGCCTCCCACATACCAAATGTGGATTTATCTTCAAACAGCTGCTCCCAATCTACATTCCCCAGCTCCTGCCGAATTTTGGTATCGTTGGCCTTCCCCCAATTTAGCACTCTTCCTTGAGGACCACTCTCGTCTTTGTCCATTCGTATTCTATAACTTACGGAATTGTGATCACTATTCCCAAAGTAGTCCCCTACTGAAAGTGCAACCACCTGGCCGGGCTCATTCCCCAACACCAGGTCCAGTATGGCGCCTTCCAGAGTTGAACTATTTACATACTGCTCTAGAAAACCCTCCTGGATGCTCCTTACAAATTCTGCTCCATCTGGGCCTCTAACACTAAGTGAATCCCAGTCAATGCTGGGAAAATTAAAATCTCCTATCACCAGCACCCTGTTGCTCCTACATCTTTCCAAAATCTGTTCACATATTTGTACCTCTATCTCACGCTCGCTGTTGGGAGGCCTGTAGTACAGCCCCAACATTGTTACCTCACCTTTCCTATTTCTGAGTTCTGCCCATATTGCCTCACAGCTCGAGTCCTCCATAGTGCCTTCCTTCAGCACAGCTGTGAGATCCTCTTTGACCAGGAATGCAACTCCTCCACCCCTTTTACCTCCCTCTCTATCCCACCTGAAGCATCGATATCCTGGGATATTTAGTTGCCAATCATGCCCTTCCCTTAACCAAGTCTCAGTAATAGCAATAACATCATACTCCCAGGTACTAATCCAAGCCCTAAGTTCATCTGCCTTACCTACTACACTTCTTGCATTAAAACAAATGCACCTCAGACCACCAGTCCCTTTGCTTTCATCATCTGCTCCCTTCATACTCTTTCCCTTAGTCACGCTGTCTTCATTATCTAGTTCCTTACAGGCTTTAGTTACTACCTCCTTACTCTCCACTGACCTCCTCATTTGGTTCCCACCCCCCTGCCACATTAGTTTAAACCCTCCCCAACAGCATTAGCAAAAGCACCCCCAAGGACATTGGTTCCAGACCGGCCCAGCTGTAGACCGTCCAATTTGTAATAGCCCCACCAACCCCAGAACCGGTCCCAATGTCCCAAAAATCTGAACCCCTCCCTCCTGCACCATCTCTCAAGCCACGTATTCATCCTGACTATTCTTTCATTTCTACTCTGACTATCACGTGGCACTGGTAGCAATCCTGAGATTACTACCTCTGAGGTCCTCCTTTTTAACTTGGCTCCTAACTCCCTAAATTCTGCTTGTAGGCCCTCATCCCGTTTTTTACCTATATCATTGGTGTCTATGTGCACAACAACAACTGGCTGTTCACCCTCCCACTTCAGAATGTTCTGCAGCCGATCTGAGACATCCCTGACCCGTGCACCTGGGAGGCAACATACCATTCGGGAGTCTCGTTTTCCACCACAGAACCGCCTATCTACTCCCCTTACAATCGAATACCCTATGACTCTAGCCCTTCCACTCTTTTTGCCGCCCTTCTGAACAGCACAGCCAGCCATGGTGCCATGAACCTGGCTTCTGCTGCCTCCCCCTGGTGAGCCATCTCCCTCAACAGTATCCAAAACGGTATACCTGTTGTGGAGGGAGATGACCGCAGGGGACACCTGCGCTGCCTTCCTGCTCTTTTTCTGCCTTTTGTTCACCCATTCCCTTTCTCCCTCAGCAATCCTAATCTGCGGTGCGCCCAATTCACTTAACGTGCTATCCACGACCTCCTCAGCATCGCGGATGCTCCAAAGTGAGTCCATCCGCAGCTCTAGAGCCGTCATGCGGTCTAACAAGAGCTGCAGCTGGACACACTTCCTGCACGTGAAGGAGTCAGGGACATCAGCCGTGTCCCTGAGATCCCACATTGAGCAAGAGAAGCATAACACGGGTCTGAGATCTCCTGCCATTTTTAATCTTAAACTTAACTTAGTCTGAATCTTAGAAAAAATGAAAAAGGAACGAGAAGATTTTACCAATCAAGATTTTAAAAAAGTGGAAAAAGCCTTACCTTATCAACACACCACCGAGTCCTTTTTTTTGGTTAGAGGAGGAGGGCGGGTGGGAGACACTACCCTTGTAGTTTCTCGGGTTCAGAAAAGGCCCAAATATATTGGGTTCTACTTACCCAGCAGCCCCTTGGTCCGCCGAAAACAAAAGGGAATTAATTTTAAACTGAAACTGACCTTCCCAGCTGCTCACTCGCTCACACTCTCTGCTCCCGAATAAGCTGCTGCAGATAGCTTTTGCTTTCTGTTTTGAACATGCTCAATGATTGATCTTCCACAGCCCTCTGGCGTAGAGAATTCCAAAGTTTCCCCACCCTCTGAGTGAAGACATTCCTCCTCATCTCAGTCCGAAATGGAATGCAACTTATTCTGTGACTGTGCATACTGGATTTAGACTCAGCGCCCAGGGCAGACATCCTATCTACATCCACCCTCTCACGCCCTGTAAGAATTTTCCAAGTGTCAATGAGATCATCTGTCATTCTTCGAAACGCTAGATAATACAGGCCCAGTTTCCTCAATCGCTTTCCATCGCACAATCCCACCATCCCACGGATCATTCTGATGAACCACTGTTGCACTCCCTCTTCAGCAAGTATATTCTTCTTAGATGAGGAGACCAAAACTGTACACAATATTCCGGATGCGGTCTCACAAAGGCTCCGTACAATTGCAGCAAGACTTATTTGCTCCTGTACTGAAAACCACTTGTGATGATGGCCTAAACGCCATTTGTCTTCCTAATTGTTTGCTGCATGTGCCTGCTAGATTCTAGTGTCTCGCGAACAAGTGCAGACATGTCCTTTCGACATCAACACTTCCCAACCTTCTATCATTTAAGAAATACCATGTCTTTCTGTTTTTTGTACAAACGTGGATAACTTCACACTTACTCACACTATATTCCATCTGCCATGTTGTGGCCCATTCTCTTAGCCTGTCCAGGACCCCGAAGCCTCCTTGCATCCTCCTCACAACCGATACTTCCAACTAGTTTTGTGTCATCAAAAAATTTGGAAAAATTACATTCAGTCTCGATATCCAAATCATTTATATAGATTGTGAACAGCTGTGGCCCCAAAACTGATCCTTTCGGTACCCCAATAGTAACAGGCTGCCATCCTGAGAATGACACCTTTTTCCTAATATCTCTTTTATGTCTGTTAACCAATTATCAATGCATACTACTGTATGACCCCATATCCCATACGCTCTAATAGTTTTTCCTAACCTCCTGCATGGAACCTTATCAAAAGCTTTTTGAAAATCCAAGTGCATCACACCCACTCGTTCTCCTTTGTCGATGCTACACAGAACATCCTCAAAGCACTCCAGCAGGATTGGCAAATGCGATTTCCCTTCCACAATCCATGTTGACTCCAATAATCATGGCGGCACAGTGGCGCAGTGGTTAGCACCGCAGCCACACAGCTCCAGCGACCCGGGTTCGATTCTGGGTACTGCCTGTGTGGAGTTTGCAAGTTCTCCCTGTGTCTGCGTGGGTTTTCTCCGGGTGCTCCGGTTTTCTCCCACAAGCCAAAAGACTTGCAGGTTGACAGGTAAATTGGCCATTATAAATTGTCACCAGTATAGGTAGGTGGTAGGGAAATATAGGGACAGGTGGGGATGTTTGTTGGGAATGTAGGATTAGTATAAATGGGTGGTTGATGTTTGGTGCAGACTCGGTGGGCTGAAGGGCCTGTTTCAGTGCTGTATCTCTAATATCATCACAGCAAAATTTTCTCAGCGTCAAGCTCTCACATTCTTTGCAATAATTTCTGACACTTGCCTATCAACTGACGTCAAACTAACAGGTTTGTAGTTCCCCATGTTCTCTCTCCTTCATTTCTGAAGTAGTATGGTTAACTTGCTACTTTCCAGTCTCTGGAACCTTTCCAGAATCTACCGAATTTTGAAAGATAACTGCCAATTTATTCACTGTCGCCATCGCCATCTCCTTCAAAACTCTGGGAGGTAGTTCATCTGATCCAGGTTAAAAGCCTTCTCAGGTGTATAATTGAAACGCGACCCAGGCCCGGCCTGATCACATGCAACCCGAACCCGACACGGATCCGAGCCATTTATTTTTTGCGTCCAACCCGACCCGACCTTACCCGGCCCGACCAGAGAGCAGGAATAAACTTACTGATATCAAACAGGTTATTGTGATCTACCTTGTCCAACTATTGTGATCCGGTTGATCTGTTCTGGCAGTAGGTTATTCCTGCAGATGGAGTTGTGGGTAATCTGATACTGATCCTGTCACCAGGAACCAACGCCCCAATCCCTAACATTCGCACACGTGCACTTTGTGGCCGAGCTTATTAGGCAGTGATCAGGGGTAGTAACCTCGCTATTTCCTTACCCGCTCCCTTATTTAGTCAATACAGTTTTCGGATGGTTATAGGGCTGTACAGATTTGGAGTGCTTGGGCGGAGGTGCGGCGGGGGGTGGGGGGGTGGGGCGGTGGAGGGGGCGAGTGTGCAAGGCCATGAAGATTTGAACATGAGCAACACACAGGCCAATGATGATTTTCTTACTGCTATTTCTAAACTCAAGGAATTCAATTCAGCGAGATTGGACTGGAAGGTAAATTTCAATGAAAGGAAAGATTGATTGATTGGAGAAATGGCAGATCAGATAGCAAGCTTTCCCAGTGCTGTTTGATTGTTAATGCACCGGACTGCAGACTTCCCGTATTGTCTGATCATCAGTCTACAATACTGCGTTTGATTGACATCTTCTGGTTGATCAGAGTACACATAATGGCTAGCAGCTCGAATAGAACGCAACGCAAACAAAAATATTGTTGACAAAGTATGTTGATCAATTTCTTGCATTGACATTTTAAACAATTTTACATTAAGGTTCGTATTACTCAAAAAATGCATACGAAGCCTGGATTATTTGATGTCACGAGTGACTCTCAGTCCTCCAAATATTTCAGAGTGTCCATCTATCCTTTGAGATCTTTTAAAGTTTTTGTAACACTGCCAGATAAACAATCAGCAAGTGCTGCTTGTTAATTGCTTTTACACACTGGACTATCTTGTTCCTCTATAAGATTACAGTTCAGTCATAGAAAAGACAAAGCATCCCAGAAGCCCTGATGTGAAGTATTAAAATGCAAATCAAATAATCTAAAAGCGAGCAAAAAAGTTATGCATTTGATGAACATCTTTATTCCAACTCCTTGAGTACATAAAATTAAAGACCCCAACTCTGGTAGCCGAACTAACATTTTGTAGATAACTTTCAAATACACAGTGCGTTTCTCTTTTTCTGTCAGAAATATCATCCTGTCCCTTATGAGAATTTCAAACAATGGCTTGACTCCCTCATGAATTTTAATTAGTGTTCTCATGAGATTATTCATTTTTATCTCTACAAAGAAAGACTTGCTCTTCTCTGTCACCTTTCACAACCTAAGGACATCCCAAACCACTTTCCGCACAATGAATGTCTTTGTGAATTGTGGTCACTGTTAAAAAGCAGGAAACACAGCAGCCATTGCCCACAGCAAGCTCCCACAAACATCACTGTGACAATAACCAGATAAAACAGAAAGAAATAGTGTCAAACCGCAGATTAAAAAGAAAACAAATAGCTTACTCCAATGAAGCAGCCAATCAACAGTTAGGTAAACATTTGATTTCTTAGCAAGAAAGTAGTCTCAGTTACAGACATAGAAAAGAAAGAAAAGAACAAAAGGTGTTATAAATAGTCATGTAAAAGTTAATAGAGTCAACAGTGGAAGGCTTAAGGACAGTCCTCCGCTGGTCGAATGTCCGTCCAGCTCTGCCAATGTTCCTCTCACTGCTGCATCTGCTCGCCGGAATGCACTTCGAGCCAGCCTGGCCAATTTAGGGTATGTAACACTGTGTTCCTTCCACCAGCCCAACAGATCATGCTCGCTTTCCATCGCCAACACGACAGGTCTCTGTGTTGTGTATTGCTGCACTTACTCATTTGTGTCCACTTCTTCATGAACATTCTCCCATTCAATAAATTCGGTCAGTGCTTTTTTTGGTAGCTGTATGTTCATCAGCAAGCACTGTCGTTTTCTTCACAGTGCCTTCTGTTTTAATGTTGTTGGTACGTCTGTGCACTTCATTTTTTTATTTAGCCATACAGCACTGAAACAGGCCCTTCGGCCCACCGAGATTGTGCCGACCAACCATCACCCATTTATACTAATCCTACATTCCCCACCACATCCCCACCATTCTCCTAACACTAGGGGCAATTTACATTGGCCAATTTACATTTCAACCTGCAAGTCTGTAGCTGTGGACGTCAACCGGGGGACCCAGCGGAAACCCACGCAGTCACAGGGAGAACTTGCAAACTCCACACAGGCAATGCCCAGAACTGAACCCAGGTCGCTGGAGCTGTGAGGCCGCAGTGCTCACCACTGCACCACCCAAATCAGAACAAATTTCTTCTCTGTCATGGCTGAACAAACTCCGCAGATGATTATATTTAGGCAAGAGAAATGTTGCTATCTTGTGCATGTCATTTCGATCAAATTTCGTCAAAAGCCACTCTCTGTGCCGTTACCTAACAACTGCTTGCATTGGAGTATCTGAAGAAAGTGGCATACAGTGTCGTTTAAGCTTTTCAAACAATGGAATTACCAGCTTCGATGGAGGATACTGTTCTCCCTCGTGTTCCCTCTGAGCTTCAGAAATTGGTCGGAGGAAATCAACCAAAAGATGCAATACATTGGGGGGGGGGGGGGATGATTTCTAGCTTGTAGTTTTCCCTACACTGTTCCAGTTTCTCGTGCAGCTTATGATACATGTCCTGAATTGAATTCAGTGTCAGGTAAACAGTACTGTACCTCGTTTATGATATTGGATTTACAGTTTTAGACAACTGTACAGCAAGACCAGACTGTTTAACATATGTTACCAGGGTATAGTTTGTACCACATCTGGTGCTTCGCAAGCTAATTCCTTTGGATCAGGTGAATGCCGAAGGAGCGTGTAATATACATGGTCCTGACAATCAGGACGTCAATACGGTCTAATATCAAGCACTATGTTAGCGCCTTGATCTGTCACCCAGAATAATATATTTAAATTTGATGGGTCGAATCCAAATGTATGCACAGGCAGCTTTAAAATGTCATGCCTGATGTTTTCGCCAGTTCTTGCGTTCTCCAGTGGAAACATTGCTGGTGTTAAAACTTTGGCATTGTTTAAAATCTACTGTGATGCAAGGCAAAGTTATCAACATGCAATCGATTTTACTGTTCAAAGAACAAAGACCAAAGAACAGTACTGCACAGGAACAGGCCATTATCCCTCGATTCCCATCCTATTCATGTATTTGTCAAGACGCCTCTGAAACGTCGCTATCGTACCTGCTTCCAGCACCTCCCCCGGCAGCAGTTTCCAGGCACTCACCACCCTCTGTGTAAAGAACTTGCCTTGCACATCCCGTGTAAAGTTTGCCCCTCGCAACTTAAACCTCTGTCCCCCAGTAACTGACTCTTCCAACCTGGGAAAAAGCTTCTGACTATCCACTCTGTCCATGCCGCTCATAACTTTGTAAACCTCTATCATGTCGCCCATCCACCTCCGTCGTTCCAGTGAAAACAATCCGAGTTTATCCAACCTCCCCTCATAGCTAATGCCCTCCAAATCAGGCAACATCCTGGTAATCCTCTTCTGTACGCTCACCAAAACCTCCACGTCCTTTTGGTAGTGTGGTGGCCAGAATTGCATGCAATATTCTAAATGTGGCCTAATTAAAGTTCTGGACAGCTGCAGCCAATTTTTATACTCTATGCCCCGACCGATGAAGGCAAGCATACCGGATGCCTTCTTGACGACATTATCCACCTGCGTTGTCACTTTCAGTGACCTGTGGACCTGTACACCCAGAGCTCTCTGCCTGTCAATATTCCTAAGGGTTCTGCCATTTACTGTATACTTCCCATCTGCTTTAGACCTTCCAAAATGCATTCCCTCACATTAGAACATAGAACATAGAACATAGAACATTACAGCGCAGTGCAGGCCCTTCAGCCCTCGATGTTGCGCCGACCATCTGAGCTACACTATTCCATTTTCATCCATATGTCTATCCAATGACCACTTAAATGCCCTTAAAGTTGGCGAGTCTACTACTTTTGCAGGCAGGGCGTTCCACGCCCCTACTACTCTCTGTGTAAAGAACCAACCTCTGACATCTGTCCTATATCTATCACCCCTCAACTTAAAGCGATGTCCCCTCGTGTTTGCCATCACCATCCGTGGAAAAAGGCTATCACTATCCACCCTGTCCAACCCTCTGATTAGCTTATATGTCTCTATTAAGTCACCTCTTCTCCTCCTTCTCTCTAATGAAAACAACCTCAAGTCCCTCAGCCTTTCCTCGTAAGACCTTCCCTCCATACCAGACAACTTCCTAGTAAATCTCCTCTGCACCCTTTCCAAAGCTTCCACATCCTTCCCATAATGCGGTGACCAGAGCTGCACTCAATACCCCAGGTGCGGCCGCACCAGAGCTCTGTACAGCTGCAGCATGACCTCGTGGCTCCGAAACTCGATCCCCCTACTAATAAAAGCTAACACACCATATGCCTTCTTAACAGCTCTATTAACCTGGGTGGCAACTTTCAGAGATTTATGTACCTGGACACCAAGATCTCTCTGCTCATCTACACTACCAAGAATCTTCCCATTAGCCCAGTATTCTGCAATCCTGTTACTCCTTCCGAAATGAATCATCTCACACAGTTCCGCATTAAACTCCATTTGTCATCTCTCAGCACAGCTCTGCAGCCTATCTTTGTCCCTCTGTAACCTACAACATCCTTCGGCACTATCCACAACTCCAGCGACCTTAGTGTCATCCGCAAATTTACTAACCCACCCTTCTACACCCTAATCCAGGTCATTTATAAAAATGACAAACAGCAGTGGCCCCAAAACAGATCCTTGCGGTACACCACTAGTAACTAAACTCCAGGATGAACATTTACCATCAACCACCACCCTCTGTCTTCTTTCAGCTAGCCAATTTCTGATCCAAAGCACTAATTAACCTTCAATCCCATACTTCTGTATTTTCTGCAATTGCCTACCGTGGGGAACTTTATCAAACGCCTTACTGAAATCCATATAGACCACATCCACGGCTTTACCCTCATCCACCTGTTTGGTCACCTTGTCAAAAAACTCAATAAGGTTTGTGAGGCACGGCCTACCTGTCACAAAACCGTGCTGACTATCTCGAATGAACTTATTCTTTTCAAGATGATTATAAATCCTATCTCTTATAACCTTTTCCAACATTTTACCCACAACCGAAGTAAGGCTCACAGGTCTATAATTACCAGGGCTGTCTCTACTCCCCTTCTTGAACAAGGGGACAACATTTGCTATCCTCCAGTCTTCCGGCACTATTCCTGTCGACAATGACGACATAAAAATCAAGGACAAAGGCTCTGCAATCTCCTCCCTGGCTTCCCAGAGAATCCTCGGATAAATCCGATCTGGGCCAGGGGACTTATCTATTTCCACACTTTCCAAAATTGCTAACACCTCCTCCTTGTGAACCTCAATCCCATCTAGCCTAGTAGTCTGTATCTCAGTAATCTCCTCGACAACATTTTCTTTCTCCACTGTAAATACTGACGAAAAATATTCATTTAACACTTCCCCTATCTCCTCCGATTCCACACACAACTTCCCACTACTATCCTTGATTGGCCCTAACCTATCTCTAGTCATTCTTTTATTCATGATATACCTATAAAAAGCCTGAGGGTTTTCTTTGATCCTATCGGCCAATGACTTCTCGTGTCCTCTCCTTGCTCTTCTTATCTCTCCCTTTAGATCCTTCCTGGCTAGCTTGTAACTCTCAAGCGCCCTAACTGAGCCTTCACGTCTCATCCTAACATAAGCCTTCTTCTTCCTCTTGACAAGCTCTTCAACTTCTTTACTAAACCACGGCTCCCTCGCTCGACAACTTCCTCCCTGCCTCACAGGTACATACATATCAAGGACACGCAGTAGCTGCTCCTTGAATAAGCTCCACATTTCGATTGTGCCCATCCCCTGCAGTTTCCTTCCCCATCCTATGCATCCTAAATCTTGCCTAATCGCATCATAATTTCCTTTCCCCCAGCTATAATCTTGCCCTGCTGTATATGCCTGTCCCTGCCCATCGCTAAGGTAAACCTAACCGAATTGTGATCACTATCACCAAAGTGCTCACCTACTTCTAAATCTAACACCTGGCCGGGTTCATTACCCAGTACCAAATCCAATATGGCATCGCCCCTGGTTGGCCTGTCTACATACTGTGTCAGAAAACCCTCCTGCACACACTGGACAAAAACAGACCCATCTAAAGTACTCGAACTATAGTATTTCCAGTCAATATTTGGAAAGTTAAAGTCCCCCATAACAACTACCCTGTTACTCTCGCTCCTGTCAAGAATCATCTTTGCTATCCTTTCCTCTAATCTCTGGAACTATTTGGAGGTCTATAGAAAACTCCCAACAGGGTGACCTCTCCTCTCCTGTTTCTAACCTCGGCCCAGACTACCTCTGTCGACGAGTCCTCAAACGTCCTTTCTGTCGCTGTAATACTTTCCTTGATTAACAATGCCACACCTCCCCCCCCCCCCCCCCCCCACCCCGCTTTTACCCTCTTCTCTGTTCTTAGTGAAACATCTAAATCCCGGAATCCGCAACATCCATTTCTGTCCCTGCTCTACCCATGTCTCTGAAATGTCCACAACATCGAGATCCCAGGTACCAACCCATGCTGCAAGCTCCCCCACCTTATTCCGCATGCTCCTGGCGTTGAAATAGACACATTTTAAACAAGCTCTTGCTTGCCAGTGCCCTCTTGTGTCCTTGTAACCTTATCTCTGCCCTCACTACTCTCAACATCCTGCACACTGGAACTACAATTTAGGTTCCCATCCCCCTGTTGAATTAGTTTAAACCCCCCCGAAGAGCAGTAGCAAATCTCCCCCCCCAGGAAATTGGTACCCCTCTGGTTCAGGTGAAGACCATCCTGTTTGTAGAGGTCCCACCTACCCCAGAAAGAGCCCCAATTATCCAGGAAACCAAAACCCTCCCTCCTACACCATCCCTGCAGCCACGTGTTCAACTCCTCTCTCTCCCTATTCCTCACTTCGCTAGCACGTGGCACGGGCAACAACCCAGAGATAACAACTCTGTTTTTTCTCGCTCTAAGCTTCCACCCTAGCTCCCTGAATTTCTGCCTTAAATCTCCATCTGTCTTCCTACCTACGTCGTTGGTGCCTATGTGTATCACGACTTGGGGCTGCTCCCCCTCCCCCTTGAGGATCCCAAAAACACGATCCGAAACATCACGTACCCTGGCACCTGGGAGGCAACACACCAACCGTGAGTCTCTCTCGTTCCCACAAAACCTCCTATCTGTTCCCCTAACTATGGAGTCCCCAATGACTAATGCTCTGCTCCTCTTACCCCTTCCCTTCTGAGCAACAGGGGCAGACTCTGCGCCAGAGATCTGTATCCCATTGCCTACCCCTGGTAAGTCGTCTCCCCCAACAGTATCCAAAATGGTATACCTGCTGTTGAGGGAAACGGCCACAGGGGATCCCTGCACTGCCTGCTGGTACCCTCTCCTGCCCCTGACGGTAACTCATCTACCTTATTCTTTTACCTGAGGTGTGACTGCCTCCTGATAACTCCTCTCAATAATCCCCTCCGCCTCCCGAATGATCCGAAGTTCCTCCAACTCCAGCTCCAGTTCCCTAACGCGGTCCTCGAGGAGGTGGAGATGGGTGCACTTCCCGCGGATGCAGTCAGCAGGGACACCCTCGGCGATCCTTACCTCCCACATTCTGCAGGATGAACATTCAACTGCCTTAACCTCCATTCCCACTATTCTAAATTCCCAAGTTTTTAACCAATCACACGATAAAACAAGAAGAGAAATAGAAAAAGCCTTACCTTACCTACACACAACCGAGTCCTTCTTTTAGTAAGAGGAGGAGGGCGGGTGGGAGGCACTACAAGAGTAGTGTCTCGGGTTCAGAAACAGCCCAAATATATAGGTTTCTACTTACCCAGCAGTCCCTGCTCCACCGAAACTCCCGATGAAATTGACTTCCCAGCTGTTCACTCCTCGCTGGAAATGTCTGTGCTCCTGGAAAAGCTGCACAACGAAAAGCATTTGTCCGGATTAAACTCCATCTGCCATTTCTCCGCCCAAGTCTCCAACCGATCTATATCCTGCTGTATCCTCTGACAATCCTCATCACTATCCACAACTCCACCAACCTTTGTGTCATCCGCAAAGTTATTGATCTGACCAGCTACATTTTCCTCCAAATCATTTAGATGTACTACAAAGAGCAAAGGTCCCAGCACTGATCCCTGCAAAACAACACTAGTCACATCGCTCCATTCAGAAAAGCACCCTACTACTGCTGCCCTCTGTCTTCTATGACTGAGGCAGTTCTGGATCCATCTTGCCAGCTCACCTCTAATCCCGTGTGAATTCACCTTTTGTACCAGTCTGCCATGAGGGACCTTGTCAAAGGCTTTAATGAAGTCGCCCGTCCACATGTCAGTTGTCATTCCCACATTCACATCCTTCAGTATGTCAGTAATATGAGAAATTAGTTCTTTTCTCTTTACTTCCGCCACATCACGACACCTTCTTGAAACTGTACTTGGATTTCCTAACACACATGATACCGATACTCGACCGTACGTAGCACCCACATTGATAAGCTCTTGTGCTCGCTCAACAGCCATTACACCAGAGACAGTTTTGAAAGATCAAATATCCTTGCAACAGAGACTCACATAAGTGTCTGTAATTTCTGATTTTTTGTGAGCGGGTACATTTTATTCCCCCCTGCCTGTGCAAACTAAGTTAAATACGATTGACTTGGCCCTGCTGTGGTTCAGTACATCCTTTTACAGTGCGTCACGTCAAAGATGAATTTCCCGCCTTTTTGCTGTGATATTTTAGTAGAAGTTTGCAAGATTTGCATTGTACAAACCCACTTGAAATTTTATTATTGCGGAAAACAACAACATTGAAATGTTTCCAAATGGAAGATTTATATTTTCCAGGTACAGGACTTTCCACTACTAAACATTCTCCAGTAGACATCATTCGTTTTGCATCCATAGTGTACTGTAGTGTAAAATCACCTTTGGACACATGTAGTCGGGTTATTATTATACTGCAGCCATTTGTTTCTGCTGTTGACTGTCCAATAACAATGAACAGTGAGAATCTGGATCTGAACCAGGAACATTCATTACTGTTTGACGAGAGAAAGATGCAATGATTTCTCGCACTCCCTGTTGAATGATTGATGGACAGGATTTATTTCAGCCTTTGGCCTAGTTGATCATAATTTGCTGTTCAATCAGAGCATTATTAAAACTATTAATGTGAAATTCTGTTCATTACTCAGGTTTTGAACTAGATTTGAGCAGACCAACTACTGAAACATTCAGGAACGTTCCAGATATCACAGCCAGACCTGGATAGAGGGTCTCAGGGTTTAATTCTGAACACACACAACAGAGGAGTGACAGTCACACAGGGATGCTCTCTACTCTCGTTTCTGTCGCCTACTCACCCAACAGGCACAGTTAGAGACTGATTAAACATCCAACCCACTGCAGTTCAGTACTGGAGAAATGCAGAGGCTCTTCCACTTCATCCTTCCCTCCCGTACACTCGGCAGATTCTTTTAGTGTGAGGGTTTTAGGGGTAACTGATGGATCAGTGTTTGATATTTTCAAACTGCAGTGACATTCCCTGTAGTGAAAGGTTCAAAATTAACCAATAAATGGCTCAAAACATTACAGTCCAGGGATAGACGAAAGGAGAGAGATGAAAAGAGAATGACAGAGGCAGAGAGAGTATAAGTTCAATATTGGGGGAAGGCACATTTTACGAAGTTTAGAGTTGAAATGGATACAATTTCTTAAAGGAAAATCAGTAGCAACACAGTGGGAGGCATTCAAAGCAAGATTCTATGGGCACAATATAGACATATCCCCACAAAGAAAAAGGGTGGTACTGCTAAATATGGAGCTCCCTGGTTATCTAGAATCATACAGGGTAAGATATGTTCCAAGGTTCCTATGACAAAGCAGAAAAATAAATTTTATGACAGTCACTTTAAACTTGATACTTCAGAAAGCTGAGAGGAGTATAGGAAGTGTAGGGGTTAAGTAGAAAGGACATTAGGAAAGTAAACAGAGTACATGAAAAATATTGGCAAGGAAAACCATAAGGTGTTTTATCAGTACATTAAGAGCAAGAGGATAACAAGGGATAGGGTAGGGCCTATCAGAGATGTGCAAGGTAACTTATGCGTGGATGCAGAAGATGTGGGCAAGGTTCTTAATGAGTACTTTTTACTCTGTCTTCACAAAGGGGAGGGATGATGCAGACATTGTTGTTAAAGAGGAGATGTGTGAAATATTAAATCTGGAAAACATCATGAGAGAGGAAGTACGAGAGGGTCTGACATTCTTAAAAGTGGATAAATTATCAGGACTGGATGGAAAGTATCCCAGGTTGTTAATGGATGCCAGGGAGGGAATAACGGATGTTCTGATGATCATTTTAAAATCCTCGCTATATAGAGGCGAGGGGCCAGAGGATTGGAGGTCTGCAAACATTGAACGATTGCTTAAAAAGGGTGCAAGGGATAGTTGAAATATCTATAGGCCTGTCAGTCTGACCTCAATGCTAGGAAAAGTATCAGAATCAATTCTGAGAGATAGTGTAACTGTCTTAAAAAGGCATCGATTAATCATGGATAGTCAGTATGGATTTGTTAAGTGAAGATCGTGTCTTACTAACTTAATTGCGTTTTTTTGAGGAAGCCTCAAGGAGGCTTGACGAGGGTAGTGTAGTGGATGTTGACTAATAGATTTTAGTAAGGCATTTCATAAGGTCCCACATGGCAGATTGGTCAGAAAAGTAAAAGCCCATGGGATACAGGGGAATGTGGCGAATTGGATCCAAAATTGGTTCAGGGAGTGGAAATAAATGTTTATTTTTGTGAATGGAAGGTGCTTTCCAGTGGCATTACAGAGGTCTCAGTGTTGGGTACCTTGGAATTTGTGGTATATATTAATGATTTAGACTTATGTTTGGGAAGCATTAATGGAAACTTTGCAAATGACACAAAAGTTGGCCATGCTGTTGATCGTGAAGAGGATAGCCATAGACTACAGAATGATATAAATGGTTTGGTTAATTAGGCAGAAAAGTGGCAAATGGAATTCAATCCAGAAATGTGTGAGGTAATGCATTTGGGGAGGACAAGCAATGCAAGGGAATACACAATAAACGGGAGTATATTGGGAAGGGTAGAAGAAGTGAGAGACTTTGGATTGCATGTCCACAGGTCCCTGAAGGTGTCGGGATAGGTAGACAGAGTGGTGAAGAAAGCATATGGAATGCTTTCCTTTATTGGCCGAGATACATCGTACAAAAACAGGGAATTCATACTGGAACTGCATCAAATGCTCTTTAGTCCACAGCTGGAGCCTTGTATACAGTTCTGGTCACAACATTACAGGAAGGACATAATTGCTCTGGAGAGAGTACAGAGGACACTTGCAAGAATGTTACCAGGGTCTGAAAATTGATTGGATAGGCTAGTGTTGATTTCCTTAGATCAGAGAAGGCTGAGGTGTGACTTAATTGAGGTGTACAAAATGATGAGGTGCCTCGATAGAGTAAACTGGAAGGACCTGTTTCCCCTAGCAGTGATGTCAATTATCGCGGGCACAGATTTAAGATGAATTGGTAGAAGGATTAGAGGGGGCATGATGAAAATCTTTTTCACCAAGATGGTGGTGGGTGTCTGGAATTCACTGCCAGGAATGATAGTGGAGGCAGAAACCCGCAGCTCATTTAAAAGGTACTCGGTATCCAATCAGCTAGGCTACAGACCAGGTGATGGAAGGTGGGATTAGAATGGGCGGCTAGTTTTTTTTCAGCTGGCACAGACATG